>NW_019944642.1:11741-22244 GCF_002910315.2 Salvelinus sp. IW2-2015
GGTGATTGTGTCGACGTGGAGGGCGGGGAGGCGAAACCCAACCCAACCCAACCCAAGGCAATACATGCTGTGTGATCCATTAATAAGAACCAGTTCCGATGTCCTGGGTCGAGAAGGTTTACAACAACATGGGTTGCATCCAAGACCTTAACCACAATTACTTAACCAAGTTCCCAGTATTTGAATCTCCCAGTCAGTGGAATGCTTAAAAGCAAACATAAAAGCATCATGTCATTATTTCCTCAACCCCTCCCCACCCATACATGGTAACGCTTATTTCCATATGATGATTACAGATTGGAGACATATTGTTTGTTAGAACCACAGACTGACAACCAGCTGTGAAAGAGAAAAGGCAGCCTGCTGTAAATTCTGTAAGTCAACACAACGCGGACAGTCTCTGGGTATACATTATGTACGTACCCTTATGTTGTTGTTTGGAATATATATGGATTTTACTGTATAGCCTGTGACTCAGCAGACAGATTCAAATGACGATGGAAAATAATGCTGAGAAGTGATTTGTGACTGTTAGTGACCCGGGGGAAAGTTTGCACCTGCCTCATTAATTGGCAGATATGACACCTTGGTCATGGACTGTAAGGCCGATGTTTCTCATGTTGCCATGACTCCATTGGGCTGGAGCTGGTCCAGTTATGGTCTGGCATAGAGAGAAGAGGACTCTCTACCTGGTATTGGATTCTTCCTTCAATCTTTGACTTCCAAATCGTAATCAAAAACAACGAGGCCTGCCTCTCTGTTGTCAATTTGTCTCCACATATCGTTTTACAGATGGTTTGAATCTGTCAATCGATAAATCGCCAGGATAAATAACTTTCTTATGTGAGCGCATAAACATGGTGGTCAAAACTCAATGACCTTATGATCGCTGGGTGATGATAGAATCTCAGAACACCAACACTGGTCCAAACATTCGTCTGGCCAAATCAACAGGCCAAGAAAACAATTACCCCGGTTAGCACCGGCCAACTGCTTTTACACTGCATATCGTCGCTGCTGTGAAGCACTCCCAAACCTGCTGTTTCCTTAAAATACCATTTTTGGGGGCATGAAATCGTCATGAAATCTTTTTTTCCCTAGGGACTTGCCCAGCATTGCGTCGAAGAGGAGCCAGGCACCAGATCAACCTCACAGCTATCTCCAAACATCTAAATAACCTCCAGATAGCCCTGTCCAAAACCTCTAAATACTCTAGATACCCTGTCCAAAACCTCTAATTATCTCCAGATAGCCCTCTCCAAACCTCTAAATAGCCTCCAGATAGCCCTGTCCAAAACCTCTAAATAACCTCCAGATAGCCCTCTCAAAACTCTAAATACCTCCAGATAGCCCTGTCCAAACTCTAAATAATCTCCAGATAGCCCTCTCCAAAACTCTAAATACCTCAGATAGCCTGTAACCTCTAATACCCAGATAGCCCTTCAAAACCTCTAAATACCCCAGATAGCCCTGTCCAAACCTCTAAATAGCCTCCAGATAGCCTGCCAAAACCTCAAATAACCTCCAGATAGCCTCTCCAAAACCTCTAAATAACCTCCAGATAGCCCTGTCCAAAACCTCTAAATAACCTCCAGATAGCCGCCAAAACCTCTAAATAACCCCGATAGCCCTTCCAAAACCTCTAAATAACCCCAGATAGCCTTCCAAAACTCTAAATAACCCAGATAGCCCTGTCCAAAACTCTAAATAACCTCCAGATAGCCCTGTCCAAAACCTCTAAATAACCTCCAGATAGCCCTCTCCAAAACCTCTAAATAATCTCCAGATAGCCCTCTCCAAACCTCTAAATACTCCAGATAGCCCTGTCCAAAACCTCTAAATAACCCCAGATAGCCCTGTCCAAAACCTCTAATAACCCCGATAGCCTCTCCAAAACCTCTAAATAACCTCCAGAAGCCCTCTCCAAAACCTCAAATAACCTCCAGATAGCCCTGTCCAAAACCTCTAATAACCTCCAGATAGCCCTGTCCAAAACCTCTAAATAACCCCCAGATAGCCCTCTCCAAACCTCAAATAACCTCCAGATAGCCCTCCCTCTGGGTTATATCCTCCTGTTGGCCCTGTCCGGGGTATCATCGGATGGGGCCACAGTGTCTCCTGACCCCTCCTGTCTCAGCCTCCAGTATTTATGCTGCAGTAGTTTATGTGTCGGGGGCTAGGGTCAGTTGGTTATACCTGGAGTACTTCTCCTATCTTATCCGTTCCTGTGTGAATTTATATGCTCTCTCTAATTCTCTCGTTCTCTCTTTCTTTCTCTCTCTCGGAGAACCTGAGCCCTAGGACCATACGTCACGGCAAACCGGGCATGATGATCCTTGCTGTCCCCAGTCCACCTGGCCTTGCTGCTTGTCCAGTTTCAACTGTTCTGCCTGCTGTTATGGAACCCCTACCTGTTCAACTCTTAATGAGCGGCTATGAAAAGCCAACTGACTTTTATTCCTGATTATTATTTGACCATGCTTGTCATTTATGAACATTTTGAAAATCTTGGCTCTCTCTAATTCTCTCCTTCTCTCTTTCTTTCTCTCTCTCGGAGGACCGGAGCCCTAGGACCATACGTCAGGACTACCGGCATGATGACTCCTTGCTGTCCCCAGTCGCCTGCCCTGCTGCTATTCCAGTTTCAACTGTTCTGCCTGCGGTTATGGAACCCCTACCTGTCCCAGACCTGCTGTTTTTCAATTCTTAATGATCGGCTATGAAAAGCCAACTGACATTTATTCCTGATTATTATTTGACCATGCTTGTCATTTATGAACATTTTGAAAATCTTGGCTCTCTCTAATTCTCTCCTTCTCTCTCTCTTTCTCTCTCTCGGAGGACCTGAGCCCTGGACCGTGCGTCGGGGCTGCCGGGCGTGATGCTCCTTGCTGTCCCCAGTCCACCTGGCCTTGCTGCTATTCCAGTTTCAGCTGTTCTGCCTGCGGTTATGGAACCGCCACCTGTCCCGGACCTGCTATTTTTCAACTCTTGATGATCGGCTATGAAAAGCCAACTGAAAATTATTCATGATTATTATTTGACCATGCTTTCACTTATGAACATTTTGAACATCTTGGCATAGTTCTGTTATAATCCCACCAGCACAGCCAGAAGAGGACTGGCCACCCTCATAGCCTGGTTCCTCTCTAGGTTTCTTCCTAGGTTTTGGCCTTTCAGGGAGTTTTTCCAGCCACCGTGCTTCTACACCTGCATTGCTTGCTGTTTGGGGTTTTAGGCTGGTGTCTGTACAGCACTTCGAGATATTAGCGTGTGTACGAAGGGCTATATAAAATAAACTTGATTTGATTTGATTTGATCAAAACCTCTAAATAACCTCCAGATAGCCCTCTCCAAAGAAAAAAACGGTTTTTAGAAATTTTAGCACATTTATGTAAATAAGGTATTTTTTGTTTTTATTTATCAACGCTTTGCTATGATACTTGAAATTGAGCTCAGGTTGCTCCTGTTTCCATTGATCATCCTTGTCATCCTTGAGATGTTTCTACAACTGTGGTAAATTCACTTGATTGGGCATGATTTGGAAAGGCACACACCTGTCTATATAAGGTCCCACAGTGCATGTCAGAGCAAAACCAAGCCATGAGGTCGAAGGAATTGTCCGTAGAGCTCAGAGACAGGATCTGTCAAAGCACAGATCTGGGAAAGGGTCCCGAATCTGCGTTGAAGGTCCCCAAGAACACGGTGGGCTCCATCATTCTTAAATGGAAGAAGTTTGGAACCACCAAGACTCTCCCTAGAGCTGGAAGTTTGCCAAAGGCACCTAAAGGATGCAGACCATGAGAAACAAGATTTTCTGGTCTGATGAAACCAAGATTGAACTCTTTGGCCTGAATGCCAAGCATCACATCTGGAGGAACCTGGCACCATCCCTATGGTGAAGCATGGTGGTGGCAGCATTATGCTGTGGCATTTTTTTTAGCAGTAGGGACTGGGAGACTAGTCAAGATCGAGGGAAAGATGAACGGAGCAAAGTACAGAGAGATCTTTGATGAAAACCTGCTCCAGAGCGCTCAGGACCTCTGACTGAAGTGAAGGTTCACCTTGAATAGGACAATAACTCTAAGCACACAGCCAAGACAACACAGGAGTGGCTTCGGGACAAGTCTCTGCATGTCCTTGAGTGGCCCAGCCAGAGCCCGGACTTGAACCCGATCAATCATCTCTGGAGAGTCCTGAAAATAGCTGTGCAGCGAGTCCCCATCCAACCTGACAGAGCTTGAGAGGATCTGCAGAGAAGAATGGGAGAAACTCCCCAAATACAGGTGTACCAAGCTTATACCGTTATACCCAAGAAGACTCAAGGCTGTAATCCCTACAAAAGTACGAGTAACGGGTCTGAATACTCATGTGAATATGATATTTCCGTTTTTTATTTGTAATAAGTTTGCAAACATTTCTAAAAACCTGTTTTGGCTTTCTCATTATGGAGTATTGTGTGCAGATTGATGAGGGGAAAAAACGATTTTATCAATTTTAGAATAAGGCTTAATGGAACAAAATGTCAAGCGGTCTGAATACTTTTCAAATGCACTGTATGTCATTCATTCATGGTGATGTTTGTGATTGAAATCCTCCTGGTGCTCTGGGCCACTTGTCTCTCGTCCCCGGGAGCTTTTTTACTGTTTCAATGCAAACAATTGCTGGGGCTTTTAAAACAAAAGCCTAGAGAAACTGACAGATTCCAGCTGAGCAGTGTTTGGATTTATGGGATAAATCATATTGGTATTACAGAACATTGATGTTGTGAAGCTTTGTGTTCTTCACTTGGATGTTTGAGTGTGATCTGCCTTTAATTCAAACCACAAAAATAACTTCATAAAATCTACACTGCAGGGATAGTGTTACTTCAAAGTGCAAAAGTCTACGTTCTGGTTGGTTCCCCTTCCTGTTCTCTATTAAAAGCTGATGCTATTGACGCCTCTTGTCAAACAATGTCTTTTTCTTTTACAACTTCCCTGAGTATAAAGAGAGTAGTGAATAGTGCTGTAACCTCACACCATTCAAGGCCTCAATGTCACTGTTATGATAGGCGTGTACAAAAATGCATTTGTTTCATTCAATCAAACTAGAGTACAGCCCATCACAGGAAGTATTCACTATTGTAATACATCATAGAAGCACAATACACTTCCCTGATTGGCTGCTTGCCCAAACAAAAGAGGTTGGCACACTGGTTTGAGGCGTGTGACGGATCACTTTTAAGGTCAGAAATGTGTGTGTATGTGTGTGTGTGTGTGTGTGTGTGTGTGTGTGTGTGTGTGTGTGTGTGTGTGTGTGTGTGTGTGTGTGATTGTGTGTGTGTGTGTGTGTGTGTGTGTGTGTGTGTGTGTGTGTGTGTGTACAAGAGCATTGCACACACCATAGAGTCAGAGACTTTGTGGGTGCAGCATGCTGGTTTCGGTAACAGGCTCTTCATCGTTTATGTTGATAAGGCAGCTGGAGTTCTTGGTTAACATGCACTGTGGTTTCTGCTGGTGAATCATATGTTCCATTAATTATCTTTAGTGACAGAAAAACATCCAGGTCACTGATAGATATAGGAGTGTCTGGTTGATGACGTTTGACTGATTTCTACAAATTCCCTTATCAGYAATGATTATGAATATTTGGTTTCTGMGCCCGTATTCACAAAGCATCTCAAAGTAGGAGTGCTGATCTAGGACCAGGTCTCCCCTGTCAATATAATCCTATTAATTGTCATCTAAAATGCAAAACTGATGCTAGATCAGCACAATGATTCTTCATTCTACAGATCTCACAAATCTCGATTGCATAATTCTAGATAAGTTTGTATTCCCGATGGCCTTCACCACAGTACAATGCACTCCAAAATCATATAGGCACCTTACCTTACCACTTCAAGAAGGTATTATACTGTTGTGATGTTATAGAACCATCATGAACGTAACTTATTCTGATGCAGGGACCATACACCCAGATATCGAACAAAGGAGTCTCTATATGTTAGGTATATCACTAACCATATCACTGAGAACATTCCTCGCATCATGAGGGAAGCGTTTCCCATCGGCCAAAACAATGGTTATCTGATTGTCTTATAAAAGCTATTTTTGTGAATACCGATTTAAATTGGTGGTGTCAATGAGTCCAAGCCACATCACCCCATATAATTAAGGTGGGAAAGATAAGTTAGTATGCCAAKCWGAACCTCATGAACCATGTCATAGAAGGCAACATTTTTATTCCAACCAGATCCACATACCCTAGATTAAAATTCCAATGTCATACCTCAATACAAGTACATAAGCACATTATGACTATAGGRCTATTGAAAATAAATGTGCTTTGTTGTGTTTTTATTTTTTAAATAATAATTAGATACTTGTCTATTTCATGAAGGTGTGATGGAGGTTATAGACCAAGAAAAATAGTGACAAACTATCTGGAGTTGTATTCACCCCTCTCTTTCATTTCCTTTGCCCCCAACCGTCTCGTTATAAAAAAGGTCACCACACACAGTTAAAATATACAGTGTATAATTGTATAGGTTTTTCCCCAACAGGGCTTCTGGTGCAGGCGTCTGGGACCAGTCTGGGACGGGGGCTSGAGACGACAATGCGCAGCGCGCACGTACAGATCGGTTTCAGTCTTTGTCAGTTCTGAATGGGGGCGGAGGAAGTAAACCCATTAGAATCCTATAAAAAGAAAGTATCCGAGATCATAAAATATCAGGCTGCCGCACTAAGCATTCACTTACTGCCAGAGAGACAGACTGGAAGTCGCTTGTCAAGTTTCACCCTGACCTTGTGAGCGTCAGCGGTTTTTTTATTCATTGAGGCTCATCATTTTGATTTGATTTTTAGATTGAGCTATTGGTGTTGTCATAAAAGTGGCATTTCTGTCGATGGCAATAACCCGTTTCCTTTTCTGATTCGTTAAAAAGAGAACACTTACCGTTATTGACTTTATTCGCAAGTGGTCAACTTAACACATGGACACAGTGTAACAGAGCGCGCGTTTCTGTGATACCTTTATGCGTAATTGGCTAGGTCCGGGTCGCCCGCTTTATCCTATTCGAATCCGTTTTTTATTTTTTGGGCAACATTTCTAAACAATTGTTTCCCAAGGATGCTCGTCCTGACTCGGAATAGATTCTGGTGTGTTTTCGCGCTGCTTGTCGCGGCCTTGAGGATGGGAGAGTCGCAGAGAGCAGAGCGCTCCAAGCCAAACTCCATCAAAGCGGCTCTGTTGGGAGAGCCCACTCCGGCCACGAACCGTTCAGCCACCCTCCAACCCGGGATCACCAAGAAAGGCAACATCCTTGCGCAGGTAATCTCATCGTTCTCTTTTGATTTACACACATATTACTGTAGTTATGATTTGATTGTAACAACTTTTGGCGAGGACATTGGTAATAATTTACTGTTTTGACATCCCTTTTCATGTTTTGAATAATCGTATTGGTATAAGTATTTTAGATGTCTTCGTTTTGCATTTAAATGGCTGGTTACAACTGTTCCAATACATGCGTTTTTGCTTTACGCAAGCCCCCAAACATTGCGCGTGGTGACCAACTGCCCYTGGAKGTTTTTTGACGAGAACTAAAATAGCGGTATCATGAAGCCCCTATACCATGAAAACTTCTCTCATGTGTGAATCGTTATTGGAAATTACAGGGATTGGACCCCTCATAAACCTTAATTGCATCTCAGACCTTGACGCCACTGTCGGGTCCAACACGCTTCCAAGGCAAATCATTAACATGATCAGTAGAAATGTGAGAGAAAGTAAGTTAACACCGGGGATTACTTTCTGTCTGGTTCTTAATGTCATTAAACCGCTCCAGACGCGTTCTGGAYTTATTAGACGGAACCGTGGGCTGAGTGTGAAGGATACTCTTACCGACCACTTAATATGCACTCCAAGTGTTATCAGTTCCTGCTGTTTCAACACAGTGGGGAATTAGCCTGGCTGTCTGCATAGGCCTGGTGCCTCATGCCTCCGGGTAAAGAGCTACACAGTGTGTGGAAAAGTAACCAATTGTCATACTTGACTAAAAGTCAGGATACCTTAATAGAAAAGGACTAAAGTATAAGTGAAAGTCACCCAGTAAAATACTACTTGAGCAAAAGTCTAAAAGTATTTCAATTGAAATATAATTAAGTATCAAAGTAAATGTAATTGCAAAAATATGCTTAAGTACAAGTATAAATCATTTCAAATTCCTTATATTAAGCAAAGCAGACGGTGCCACTTACATGTTTTTAAAGTATGGATAACAAGAGGCACACCCAATACCAACATAATTTACAAAGTAAGCATATGTGTTTAGTGAGCCGCCAGATCAGCGGCAATAGGGATGACCAGGGATGTTTCTTGATAAGTCCGTGAATTGGATAATTTTCCTATCCTGCTAAGCATTCAAAATGTAACGAGAAAAGGTATGGAGTACAAAGTACATTATTTTCTTTAGGAATGTAGTGAAATAAAAGTTGTCAAAAATATAAATAGTAAAGTATAGATATCCCCAAAAATGTTATATAGTACTTTAAAGATTTTTTACTTTAGTACTTTATACCACTGGAGCTACGCTATAGTTTGGTTCATGTGTGAATTGTAAAAAAGCATTCTACCTAATTAGTTCTCCAATTGTTTTATTGAAACTGGATCTCAGTGCGTACTGTATTTAGGTATTATATGTGTTCATACTGTATGTTTAGTATTAATGTGTGCATACTGTATGTTTAGGTATTTTAATGTGTTCATACTGTATGTTTAGGTATATAATGTGTTCATACTGATGTTTAGTATTAATGTGTTATATGTATGTTTATGTATATAATGTGTTCATTACTGTATGTTTTAGGTATATAATGTGTTCATACCGTATGTTTAGGTATATAAGTGTTCATACTGTATGTTTAGGTAATTAATGTGTTCATACTGTATGTTTAGGTAAATAATGTGTTCATACTGTATGTTTAGGTATATAATGTGTTCATACTGTATGTTTAGTATATATAATTTGTTCATACTGTATGTTTAGGTA
Organism: Salvelinus sp. IW2-2015; assembly: GCF_002910315.2. NCBI lineage: Eukaryota > Metazoa > Chordata > Actinopteri > Salmoniformes > Salmonidae > Salvelinus > Salvelinus sp. IW2-2015. The sequence goes on from NW_019944642.1 coordinate 20,776, forward strand.
TATAATGTGTTCATTCTGTATGTTAGGTATATAATATGTTCATACCGTATGTTAGGTATATAATGTGTTCATATTTGTAGGTGAAGTTTTAAAAAAATAGGATACATAATAAATAGTTCCTCCCTCCTCCTCCCTCCCTCCCTCCCTCCCTCCCCTCCCTCCCTCCTCCCTCCCTCCCTCCTCCCTCCCTCCCTCCCTCCCTCCCTCCCTCCCTCCCTCCCTCCCTCCCTCCCTCTGTACCCCACCTGCTGTCTCGACCTCTGAATGCTCGGCTATGAAAAGCCAACTGACATTTACTCCTGAGGTGCTGACCTGTTGCACCCTCTACAACCACTGTGATTATTATTTGACCTGCTGGTCATCTTTGAACGTTTGAAAATCTTGAAGAACGACCTGGCCTTAATGGCCATGTACTCTTATAATCTCCACTTGGCACAGCCAGAAGAGGTGTGGTTCCTCTCTAGGTTTCTTCCTAGGTTCTGGCCTTTCTAGGGAGTTTTTCCTAAAGTAAATTAATATGAAAGTTGGCAAAATTGTTTAGATCTTTTTTCTTTTCTTTTTTTTCTTTGTTATCAAATGTAAAAGGCAACACTGTTACGTGATTTCTGGCATCTTCTTGAACTAGATGGCGCCACATTCTGTTTTCCCCTGCTATACATTTAAGCCAGCGTTTCACATTTAAAAAAAATCATAATTTCAACTCAACAGAGAAAGAAACAGTTGATTCTCTTTGTCTTTTACAATCAAAGTGTTTATACCAGTGTAACTACTGGTTGGCTACAGTTTAGCTTTGGCTTGGACTAGTGTCTGCTGTAGGCTTATAACAGGTCTCCAGAATGTCACTTGTAATGATACCAGTGGATGAAGGGGATATGCCTGCCTGTAGCCTGTGTGGTGTGTGTGTGTGTGTGTGTGTGTGTGTGTGTGTGTGTGTGTGTGTGGTGTGTGTGTGTGTGTGTGTGTGTGTGTGTGTGTGTGGTGTGTGCTGTGTGTGTGTGTGTGTGTGTGTGTGTGTGTGTGTGTGTGTGTGTGTTGTGTGTGTGTGTGTGTGTGTTGGACACTGTTGTGTGGAGCTGCTCCTACTGCTGAGAGCACTGTTCTGAGATCCTACCACTCAGATGAGTGAGGATTAAAGGGACTAGCTTCAGTCTCTTCTGTGTAGTGGGAACCGTTCCAGCCACCAGAGCTGTGCCAGACCTCTGTTTAAATGTCTGCTTACAACTTTGCCATTGCAATAAACTGGAGTGGTTTGGATAGAATGGACCACTGGGGAGAGTGTGTGTATGTGTGGAGACCACCCCGTACTGTTATAAGAGTGAAACGCCACGGCACATTTAGATGGCTAATGGTTTCAATGGAGGTGGTGTGTCTCCCCGTCTCTCCTGTCTGCTAGAATGGTTTTCCAGCCTTGTAATGTTACAGCCAGCACTCAACAACAGCCAGACATGAATCACGGATCTCTTCTTCGT
>NW_019944642.1:27362-35034 GCF_002910315.2 Salvelinus sp. IW2-2015
CATGACTCACCCTGAAGGAGAGAGAGAGAGAGAAGAGAGAGAGAGAGAGAGAGAGAGAGAGAGAGAGAGAGAGAGAGAGAGAGAGAGAGAGAGAGAGAGAGAGAGAGAGAGGAGAGAGAGAGAGGAGAGAGAGAAGAGAGAGAGAAGAGAGAGAGAGAGAGAGAGAGAGAGAGAGAGAGAGAGAGAGAGAGAGAGAGAGAGAAGAGAGAGAGAGAGAGAGAGAGAGAGAGAGAGAGAGAGAGAGAGAGAGAGAGAGAGAGAGTGGTAAGAGAGTGACTCACCCTAGAGAGAGAGAGAGAGAGTGGTAAGAGAGTGACACCCTAGAGAGAGAAGAGAAGAGAGAGAGAGAGAGAGAGAGAGAGAGAGAGAGAGTGGTAAGAGAGTGACTCCCCTAGAGAGAGAGAGAGAGAGAGAGAGAGAGAGAGAGAGAGAGAAGAGAGAGTGGTAAGAGAGTGATCACCCTAGAGAGAGAGAGAGAGAGAGAGAGAGAGAGAGAGAGAGAGAGAGAGAGAGAGAGTGGTAAGAGAGTGACTCACCCTAGAGAGAGAGAGAGAGAGAGAGAGAGAGAGAGAGAGAGAGAGAGAGAGAGAGAGAGAGAGAGTGAACTCACCCTAAGAGAGAGAGAGAGAGCGCGGTCGTAAGTGAGTGACTCACCCTAGGTTCCCAAACTTTTTTTGTCCCCATTTTGATATCTGAAAATTCTTGTGATAAATTATGTAACGAACTGCCAATGTTACATTTTTTAATTGGGGCTGTCAATTGCAAATTATTCTAAGAGGATTTCTGATTGTATTCTCAACTCACCATCATATACTGTAAAGGATGGGTGTCCCCCACGGGACAGTTGAGCTAACGTGGCTAATGTGATTAGCATGAGGTTGTAAAGTAACAAGAGCATTTCCCAGGACATAGACATATCTGATATTGGCAGAAAGCTTAAATTCTTGTTATTCTAACTGCACTGTCAAATTTACAGTAGCAATTACAGTGAAAGAATACCAAGCTAATGTTTGAGGAGAGTGCACAGTTATGAACTTGAAAATGCATTAATAACAAACTAGGCACCTTTGGGCAGTCTTGATACAACATTTTGAACAGAAATGCAATGGTTCATTGGATCAGTCTAAAACGTTGCACAATACGCAGCTGCCATCTAGTGGCCAATAGTCTAAATTTCACCTGGGCTGGAATATACATTATGGCCTTTCTCTTGCATTTCAAAGATGGTAACAGAAAAATATAGAAAACATGTTTTTGTTTGTATTATCTTTTAACAGATCTTATTGTGTTATATTCTACTACATTCATTTCACATTGCCACAAACTTCAAAGTGTTTCCTTTCAAATGGTATCAAGAATATGCATATCCTTGCTTCAGGTCCTGAGCTACAGGCAGTTAATTTGGGTAGGTAAATTTAGGAGAAATTGAAGAGTTAAGTTAAGTTTTTTATTTACCTTTATTTAACCAGGTAGGCCAGTTGAGAAACAAGTTCTCATTTACAACTGCGACCTGGCCAAGATTAAAGCAAAGCAGTGCAACCACAAACAACAACACAGAGTCACATGGAATAATCAACGTACAGTCAATAACCACAAATAGAAAAATCTATATACAGTGAGTGCAAATGAGGTGAGATAACAGAGGTTAAGGCAATAAAGGAGGCCGTGGTGGCAAAGTTATTACAATATAGCAATTAAACACTGGAGTGATACATGTGCAGAGATGAATGTGCAAGTTGAGATACTGGGGTGCAAAGGAGCAAGATAAATAAATAAATACAGATGGGATGATGGGTAGTGGATGGGCTATTTACAGATGAGCTGTGTACAGGTGCAGTATCTGTGAGCTGCTCTGACAGCTGGTGCTTAAAGCTAGTGAGGGAGAGTATGGGTCTCCAGCCTCAGTGATTTTTGCAATTCGTGCCAGTCAATTGGCAGCAGAGAACTGGAAGGAAAGGCGGCCAAAGTAGGAATTGACTTTGGGGTGGACCAGTGAGATATACCTGCTGGAGTGCGTAATACGGGTGGGTGTTGCTATGGTCCCAGTGAGCTGAGAGAAGGCGGGCTTTTACCTAGCAAAGACTTGTAGATGACCTGGAGCCAGTGGGTTTGGCGACGAGTATGAAGCGAGTGCCAGCCAACGAGAGCTGTTACTGTTACTAACCACTACTATACCTGCTACCTGTCTGCTACACTACCGTTACTACACCACTACTATACTGCTACCTGTCTCCTACCTACTGTGTACTACACCACTACTATTACTGCTACCTGTCCTCGACCTTACTCGTTATTAACCACATACCTATTACCTGCCTACCGGTCTCCTAACCAACTACTGTTTACTACAACCCTACATATCCAATATATAACTGCACCCTGTACTCTACAATCACTTAGTCTCACCCACACATACTTAGCTGCATTACCCATGTCCTACCTACCAATCTACTGTTACCTACACCACACTTACTACTGCCTACCTGTCTGTACACACTACTGTTACTATACACACTACCTGCTGCATGTCCCTGCCTAACTACTGTCCTACATCTCGAAACATATTTCTGCCTACGCTTGCCACACCGGTTTACTACACCACTACCTATACTATGCTCACCTGTCTGCTCACAACCACTAGTTACACACTCACGTACCTATACTGCCTACACTGGTCTCCTAACTACGGTACTTACCCACTACAGCACTATACTGCTCCTGCCCTCATTCTCTCTTATGTACCTCTTACAACTATGTTACTACCGCTACTTACTGACCCTCTACACTCTTACATACTCTCTGTCTGCTACACACTTTAACTACCAAACTATACTATAACTGCACTACCTGTTTGCTACCTACTACATGACTGACCTCCTCTACAAACTACTTACTACACAACTATACTGCTAGACAATGTCTGCTACAACTACGTATACACCACTACTATACCTGCTACCTGTCTGCTACCCTACTGTTTACTTACACCAACTACATACTGTTACATGATATTACTACACTACTGTTCTCTTACAGACCTCTCTCTTTCCCTCCATAGTAACCTGTGTTGTCTGCAGCATTCGGGCACATGACAGCTCGATCAGCTGTTCGATTTCACTTACTGGCATGTCAACTGAGCCAGGATCACAGTCAAATGGATTTCGCTGATTCGGTCTGTAGAATGTTGTTGTATTTATGCATGCTTCTGCGTTCAGTTCATTCAGTTTCCCAAATACTCCTGTTACAAAGGCAAGGAGACACATTTTCTTTTCATGACACAGAAAGTCAGTTCCTCTCTGAATATTTTTATTTTTTTAAAAACAACACTTCCCCTCGATAACACCCAAGCCTCTGTGTGAAGTTAAACCTTGTCATGCCCTGATCTCATATCTCCAGATAGTTTTGTGAACAGGCGTGCGCGATGTAGTTTACAAGTTTCCTGCTGCATATCTCTGAGTTCTGCGCTCAGCTCTTTTGCCGTGACAGAGGGAGACCGATTCATAACTAAAGTGTAGAGGCTTGCCCAACGTCTAGTGGTAGATGGAGCCTCATCTGCACAAAAGCCCACCATTCGATCCCATGGAATCTGTTTTTCATCAATATAGCCACGCAGCACACTGAACATCCCCTGTGCTGTCTCTCTCTCTCTCTACGGTGAGTCACGCTCTTATCGACCTCTCTATCGCTCTCTCTCTCTGTCTCTCTCAATTCAACTCAATTCAATTCAAGGTTTTTTTTGGGCCAAAGCAAGTGAAGTAGATAATATACAAAAGTGAAATAAACAATAAAAATGAACAGTAAACATTACACATACAGAAGTTTCAAAAGAATAAAGACATTACAAATAGACATATTATGTCTATATACAGTGTTGTAATGATGTGCAAATGGTTAAAGTACAGAAGGGAAAATAAATAACATAAATATGGGTTGTATTTACAATGGTGTTTGTTCTTCACTGGTTGCCCTTTTCTTGTGGCAACAGGTCACACATCTTGCTGCTGTGATGGCACACTGTGGTATTTCACCCAGTAGATATGGGAGTTTATCAAAATCTGGTTTGTTTCAGAATTATTTTTGGCTCTGTGTAATCTGAGGGAAATATGTGTCTCTAATATGGTCATACATTTGGCAGGAGGTTAGGAAGTGCAGCTCAGTTTCCAACTCATTTTGTGGGCAGTGTGCACATAGCCTGTCTTCTCTTGAGAGCCAGGTCTGCCTATGGTGGCCTTTCTCAATAGCAAGGCTATGCTCACTGAGTCTGTACATAGTTAAAACCCCTCAGTGGTGTAGTATAGTAGTAAAACCCCTTTCCTTAAGTTTGAGTCAGTCACAGTGGTCAGGTATTCTGCCACTGTGTACTCTCGGTTTAGGGCCAAATAGCATTCTAGTTTGCTCAGTTTTGTTGTTAATTCTTTCCAATGTGTCAAGTAATTATATTTTTGTTTTCTCATGATTTGGTTGGGTCTAATTGTGTTGCTGTCCTGGGGCTCTGTGGGGTCTGTTTGTGAAGAGAGCCCCAGGACCAGCTTGCTTAGGGGACTCTTCACCAGGTTCATCTCTCTGTAGGTGATGACTTTGTTATGGAAGGTTTGGGAATCGCTTCCTTTTAGGTGGTTGTAGAATTTAACAGCTCTTTTCTGGATGTTGATAATTAGCGGGTATCGGCCTAATTCTGCTCTGCATGCATTATTTGGTGTTCTACGTTGTACACGGAGGATATTTTTGCAGAATTCTGCATGCAGAGTCTCAATTTGGTGTTTGTCCCATTTTGTGAATTCTTGGTTGGTGAGTGGACCCCAGACCTCACAACCATAAAGGGCAATGGGTTCTATAACTGATTCAACAATTTTTTGCCAGGTCCTAATTGGGATGTCGAATTTTATGTTACTTTGATGGCATAGAATGTCCTTCTTGCCTTGTCACTCAGATCGTTCACAGCTTTGTGGAAGTTACCTGTGGCGCTGATGTTTAGGCCGAGGTAGGTATTGTTTTTTGTTTGCTCTAGGGCAACGATGTCTAGATGGAATTTGTATTTGTGGTCCTGGCAACTGGACCATTTTTGGAACACCATTATTTTGATCTTACTGAGATTTACTGTCAGGGCCCAGGTCTGGCAGAATCTGTGCAGAAGATCTAGGTGCTGCTGTAGGCCCTCCTTGGTTGGGGACAGAAGCACCAGATCATCAGCAAACAGTAGACATTTGACTTCAGATTCTAGTAGGGTGAGGCCGGGTACTGCAGACTGTTCTAGTGCCCTCGCCAATTGTTGATAAATATGTTGAAGAGGGTGGGGCTTAAGCTGCATCCCTGTCTCACCCCACGGCCCTGTTGGAAGAAATGTTTTTTTTTGCCAATTTTAACCACACACTTGTTGTTTTTACATGGATTTTATAATGTCGTATGTTTTTCCCCCAACACCACTTTCCATCAATTTGTATAGCAGACCCTCGAGCCAAATTGAGTCGAATACTTTTTAAAAAATCAACAAAGCATGACAATACTTTGGTTTATTTGCTTGTCAATTAGGGTGAATACATGAGCAGTCGTACAATAATTTGGTAATTTGGTAAAAAGCCAATTTGACATTTGCTCAGTGCATTGTTTTCACTGGGGAAATGTACGAGTCTGCTGTTAATGATAACGCAGAGGATTTCCCCAAGATTGCTGTTGACGCATATCCCACGGTAGTTATTGGGGTCAAATTTGTCTCCACTTTTGTGGATTGGGGTGATCAGTCCTTCTGTTCGAAATATTGGGGAAGGATACCAGAGCTAAGGATGATGTTAAAGAGTTTAAGTATAGCCAATTGTAATTTATTGTCTGTGTATTTTATAATTTCATTGAGGATACCATCAACACCACAGGCCTTTTTGGGTTGGAGGGTTTGTATTTTGTCCTGTAGTTCATTCAATGTAATTGGAGAATCCAGTGGGTTCTGGTAGTCTTTAATAGCTGATTCTAAGATTTGTATTTGATCATGTATATGTTTTTGCTCTTTATTCTTTGATATAGAGCCTAAAAGATTGAAGAAGTGGTTTATCCGTACATCTCCATTTTAGATAGATAATTCTTCGTGTTGTTTGTTTAGTGTTTTCCAATTTTCCCAGAAGTGGTTAGAGTCTATGGATTCTTCAATTACATTGAGCTGATTTCTGTTCCTTCTTTTTCCGTAGTGTATTTCTGTATTGTTTTAGTCATTCACCATAGTGAAGGTGTAGACTCAGGTTTTCTGGGTCTCTATGTTTTTGGTTGGATAGGTTTCTCCATTTCTTTCTTAGGTTTTTGCATTCTTCATCAAAACATTTGTCATTGTTGTWAATTTTCTTCGGTTTTCTATTTGAATTGCCAAGTTTACACCTTCACTATTACAGTGGAACATTTTGTCCAGGAAGTTGTCTAAAAGGGATTGAATATGTTGTTGCCTAATTGTTTTTTGGTTGGTTTCCACACTACTTTCCTTCCATCTATAGCATTTCTTAATATTATTCAGTTCCTTTGGTTTTAATGCCTCATGATTGAGTATTGCTCTGTTCAAGTAGACTGATTTTGCTGTGATCTGAAAGGGGTGTCAGTGGACTGARTGTGAACGCTCTGAGAGACTCTGGGTTGAGGTCAGTGATAAAGTAGTCTATAGTGCTACTGCCAAGAGATGAGCTATAGGTGTACCTACTATACGAGTCCCCTTGAAGCCTACCGTTGACTATGTACATACCCAGCATGCAACAGAGCTGCAGGAGTTGTGACCTGTTTTTGTTGGTTATGTTGTCATAGTTGTGCCTAGGGGGGCATATGGGGGAGGGAATGCTGTCACCTCCAGGTAGGTGTTTGTCCCCCTGTGTGCTGAGGGTGTCAGGTTCTTGTCCAGTTCTGGCATTTAGGTCGCCACAGACTATCACATGTCCCTGGGCCTGGAAATGATTGATTTCCCCCTCCAGGATGGAGAAGCTGTCTTCATTAAAGTATGGGGATTCTAGTGGGGGGGATATAGGTAGCACACAGGAGGACATTTGTCTATGTTAAGATCATTTCCTTTTGAATTTCTATCCAAATGTAACATTTTCCTGTTTTGATTAATTTAATGATGTGAGTTAAGTCTGCTCTATACCAAATTAGCATAATGTGAGTCTCTTCCCTGTTTCACACCTGGTAGTTTGGTGGATGGGACTACCAGCTCTCTGTAACCTAGAGGGCAACCAGTGGGTCCGTCTCCTCTTTACCATGTTTCTTGTAGGATGACAATGTCTGTATTTGAGAGAGAGAGAGAAGAGCGAGAAGAACGAGAGAGAGAGAGAGAGAGAGGAGAGAGGAGGAGGAGAGAGAGAGAGAGACGAGAGAGAGAGAGGGAGAGAGAGAGAGGAGAGAGAAGAGAGAGAGACGAGAGAGAGAGAGAGGAGATGAGAGAGAAGAGAGAGCGAGGAGGAGAGAGAGAGAGGAGAGAGAGAGAGAGAAGAGAGAGAGGAGAGAGGAGAGAGAGAGAGAGAGAGGAGAGAGAGAGAGAGAGAGAGAGAGACAGATCAGACGACAGACACGACGACCCAGACAGACAGACAGACAGACAGACAGACGAGCAGACAGACAGACAGACATGACAGACAGACATGACCGACAGACAGACAGACAGAGCAGACAGAAGAAGCAGACAGAACAGCACAGACAGACAGATAAGAGA
>NW_019944642.1:40190-47751 GCF_002910315.2 Salvelinus sp. IW2-2015
TCGTTCTCTCTCCTCTCTCCTCTCTCTCTCTCTCTCTCTCTCTGCTCTGCATGTGATTTCATCTCCATCTATCTGTATATTCCACACCACTCTCTTCAGGAAATTCTGTCCCCTTTAATCGTCGGCATTGTAAACTAGCAGCTAGCCAGTTGCAGCACTCCTTTTCAGACACCTTAGAGTTGATCCTGGTTAGCCGATTTATCTTGTTATCCAGGCTACAGGGTTATGCTGCGATTATGGACAGCATGAGTGTAGTTATTCTAAGATGCTGGTTGGTCAGTCAGCCAGCCAACCAGTAAGCCAGTTATGCTGTGATCTTGGTAATCATCAGTAGAATGCTCACTAGATCCTGTGATCCTGAAAACTGTTTCTTTTCCAGGTAATTAAACGACAGACCTTGTGTCAGAACATTGGCAGTGCTGTTACCATGGAGACTGGCAAGCGAGGCTTGGTGAATGTGATAGCGACAGGCAGCAGCTCCGTCTCAGAGCAGAGAGAGGACAGCATCAACAACAGCATGCCACTCCGGGCTCCTCTGACCACCTTGTTCCTCCACACAGTGCCAGGCCTTTCTTCACACCCCCAGGCTCAGCCAGCTGCCTCTCTGGACTCCACGACCCTCCGTCTGTCCATCCCTCAGCAGGGCTCCACAGACTCCCTACCCTTCCTGACTCTCCACCTACCAGCCAGGCTGCAGCTGCACCAGCAGGCCCCACAATCAGGCCTGGGGGCGCATGTGTCCCTGAGGGCCACTGTGTCTGCAGCCAGACCCTCTAGGTCCGCTGGGAAGCACCTGTGTCCTCACTGTGGCCGGGACTGCATGAAGCCCAGCGTCCTGGAGAAACACCTGCGCTGCCACACCGGGGAGCGGCCCTACCCCTGCACCACCTGCGGCATCTCTTTCAAGACCCAGAGCAACCTCTACAAGCACCGCCGCACACAGGCCCACGCGCGCCTCAACTCCGGGTCAGGGCAGAGGTCGCTCGGATCTCTGGGCAGTCTACAAGGTCACTCCTCCCTGAGCAGCTTGGACAGTCTGCAGGGACACCAAGCCAGTCTGCAAGGTCACTCATCCCTGGGATCGATGGACAGTCTGGGCAGTCTACAGGGCCATTCCTCCCTGTGCAGTCAGGACAGTCTGCAGGGACACCGTCTGCTAGGTCACCAGGACAGTCTATTCAGTTTACATGGTTCCAGGGATACCCTTACCTCCAGCCCCTCTCTAGATACCCTCAGCCAGGACCCAGGCAGTCTGGAGAATGGCAGCTCTCTCTCTGCTACCACCACCACTCTCTCCCCCAGCCCTGGCCAGAGGAGTGGGACAGAAACAGGTAGAGACACAGACAGAGACCCAGACACAGGCTGGGCCCTGCAGCAGGCTGGGTTAGAGGGTCTCCTCCTGGCTGCTGGGGGGAAACAGAGTATAGAGTTATCCAAGAGGAGGAGAGAAGCGGAGGATACGAGGGATGAACGGAGAGAGAGCAGGAAGGATAAAGATAGAGAAAAGTCAGTGTTGACCCTGTCCCGCCACCTCCCGCTGCGGAGACAGCAGGCTGCCATCTTGTCTCAGTGGGAGGGTTCTCTGGCTAGGGGGAAGTCCCAGAACCAAGACAACTTCCTGTCTAGGGGGAAGTCCCAGAACCAAGACAACTTCCTGTCTAGGGGGATGGCCCAGAACCAAGACAACTTCCTGTCTAGAGGGAAGTCCCAGAACCAAGACAACTTCCTGTCTAGGGGGATGGCCCAGAACCAAGACAACTTCCTGTCTAGGGGGATGGCCCAGAACCAAGACAAATTCCTGTCTAGAGGGAAGTCCCAGAGCCACGACAGCACAGACTCCGGCTACAGCGAGACCTCCAGCCCTGGGTCAGGACCACACAACCCTGGGTTTGGACCACACAACCCTGGGTCTGGACCACACAACCCTGGGTCTGGACCACACAAACCCTGGGTCGACCTACACAAACCCTGGTTTGGACCACACAAACCCCTGGTTGACCACACAACCCTGGGTCTGGACCACACAACCCTGGTCTGGACCACCACACACCCTGGGTCTGGACCACACAAACCCTGGTCTGACCACACAACCTGGGTCCCACCGGGTGACCACACACCCCTGGGTCGGGACACACAACAACCCAGTTCGGGACCCACACAGCCCTGGTCTGGACCACCACAGCCTGGGTCGGACCACACAACCCTGGTCTGGACCACACAGCCCTGGGTCTGGACCACACAACCCTGGGTCTGGACCACACAACCCTGGGTCTGGACCACACAGCCCTGGGTCGGGACCACACAACCCTGGGTCGGGACCACACAACCCTGGGTCTGGACCACACAACCACAGCATGGAATCAGTGGCAGAGTCTATTATGGAGATACACGACCAGCCGGACACCTTCCACACACAGCCTGATCAAACGAACACCACACACACACATACACTTACACAGCCTTCACACACAACCACACAGATCAACGCCACATACACACACTCACAGCCAGAACTCACCGTGTCTCAGCCCAGGAGCACAGTTTCAGGCCTGGCCCAGCAGAGTCTTGAAGAGAGAATCTCCAAGCTGATCTCAGAGAACGATGCAGTGGTGGAGGACAAACACCTGAACACAGTCCGACCCAGGAAGACCCTCCTGTCCAAACAGGGCAGCATCGACCTGCCGATGCCCTACACCTACAAAGATTCCTTCCACTTCGATATGAAGACCAGCAACAGGCCTCCTACAGCCAGCGCTGGGATGGCCTGGCAGAGAGGGGACAGGAGAGAAGGGTGGCCAGGTCTGTATAGTTCGGGGCCTACCCAGACCTCCACCAGCCTGGAGCAGGGGCATCATGCCCCCCTGACCCGCAGTAGCTCCCTGCCCCACAGTGTGGGCCTTCAGCGTACAGACAGAGCCAGCTTCGCCTCTCCTCACATCGCCCATCCTCACCAAAGAGACTGGCTATACCTGGGCCGTAAGGGCAGCTCTGGACTACTTTACCCAGTAGGCTTTGCCACCAAGTCTGTGGACCATCGTGCATCAGGCCACCGCATGCTGGTCAGACAGGCGGCCGTGGACAACCTCCCGACGGACGGACCGTTGACGTTAGCAGCAGGCGACAATGTCATTCCCTGCGGTCTTGGCTCAGATGGTGACGGAGGCGCGGATGGAGAGCTGAGTAGAAAGAGTCGTAGGAAGAAGTCCCAGAAGTTTGCCTACAGTAAGTGGTACAAGTATGGAGGAGGAGGAGGGACGTTCACAAAGCTCTACAGCCCAGAGAAGGCAGCTGATCCGGGTGTGTTGAAGGCTAAAAGGTCATTAGCTGGTCTGGAGCCAGAGAGGGTCCTGGGGGTTCAGAGAGGCCCAGCAGTCAGCAGAGACCTGATGACATCACTGGTCTCAAGTAGTGCCACTGTGTGTCTTCCATCCTGTCTCCAAGACAACCTTTCACCTGTCAATCATGTCCACTCATATCAAACAGCCAGTCATCTCCATAACACACCCACTTCCTGTCTCACACCTAGTCATCTCCATACCACACACACTTCCTGTCTCACACCCAGTCATCTCCATACCACACACACTTCCTGTCTCACACCCAGTCATCTCCATACCACACCCACTTCCTGTCTCACACCCAGTCATCTCCATACCACACCCACTTCCTGTCTCACACNCCAGTCATCTCCATACCACACCCACTTCCTGTCTCACACCCAGTCATCTCCATACCACACCCACTTCCTGTCTCACACCCAGTCATCTCCATACCTCACACACTTCCTCTCTCAAACATCCCCTCCAAAGAACCCAGTCCGTCTCAAAAGAAGCGTTTTCTAACAGGACTGACTGTGTGTCTATGACAGTGACCCACCAGGAGAAACACACCAACTGTGTGTCTCAACGATGTGGAAGCCATGTTCCCTCAGAGAGGAAGAAGCAGAAGATTGAGAATTCCCTTCTGGAGGGAGGAGGAGGCCTAAACAGCAGCAGTAAACTGAACCGACTCTCATCCTCAGTCAGAGGTGGGATAGCCAAGCCCTCCTCCTCTTATTCAGCCAAGACCAGTTTCCTCCCTAAGTACCAGTTGATGCTTCCTACAGACTCAGGGCCTACGGGCCTCACCCCAACACAACCTATAGGCTCTGTTAGTGTTTCATCAGTCACAGGCTTAGGACAGGGTCAGCGCAGGTCTGCTACACCTGTGACAGGCTTAGGACAGGGTCAGTCTGCTACACCTGTGACAGGCTTAGGACAGGGTCAGTCTGCTACACCTGTGACAGGCTTAGGACAGGGTCAGTCTGCTACACCTGTGACCGCTTTAGTTCAAAGCCAGCCTGCTACACCTGTGACAGCTTTAGTTCAAAGCCAGTCTGCTACACCTGTGACAGGCTTAGGACAGGGTCAGTCTGCTACACCTGTGACAGCTTTAGTTCAAAGCCAGTCTGCTACACCTGTGACAGCTTTAGTTCAAAGCCAGTCTGCTACACCTGTTTCTGTTCAGAGTCAGCATGCCAAACCATCCATAGCATTGGTTCAAAGCCAGTTTGCTACCATCACAGCCACAGCGGAGAAGCAATCTGCCACACCACCCACAGCCTTAGTACAGAGCATGCCCTGGAAAACATCAGTACATGGTCAGTGTGTTACACTCAACACCAATTCAACCCTCCACCCTGCTCTCACAGTAGCAGACCATGTCAACCCTCTAACCTATGTTACTACAGAGGTCAACCCTCCGTGTCATACGATGGCAGCTTTAGCATGCCATACCATTCCATTCACTGAAACACAATCATCACCGTACCATACATCCGCAGCATACCCTGCTATACCATTCACTGTTAGTCACAGCAGCCAGTCAGAGGGTCAGAAAGTGTTCCACGTGAGGACAGCGGACCTCCACATCTGTCTCCAGCTCATCTCAGACGAACAGCTGGCGCTCATAGAGCCTCAGATAGAACGGCAGGAAATGACATCAGAGCCTCAGATAGGACGACGGGATATGACATCAGAGCCTCAGATAGAACGGCGGGATATGACATCAGAGCCTCAGATAGGACAACGGGATATGACATCAGAGCCTCAGATAGGACGTTAGGGACAAACGGGATATGGACATCAGAGCCTAGATTAGGACGACGGGAAATATTGACATCAGAGCCTCAGATAGAACGACGAGATATGACATCAGAGCCTCAACTTAGACGACGAGATATGACATCAGAGCCTCAGATAGGACGACGAGATATGACATTCAGAGCCTCAGATAGGACGACGGGAATATGACATCAGAGCCTCAGATAGAACGCAGGAATGACATCAGAGCCTCAGATAGAACGGCAGGAAATGACATCAGAGCCTCAGATAGAACGGCGGGATTATGACATCAGAGCTCATAGACAAACGGGATATGACATCAGACCTCAGATAGAACGACGGGATATGAATCAGAGCCTCAGATAGGACGACAGGATATGACATCAGAGCCTCAGATAGACGGCGGATTGATGACATTCAGAGCCTCAGATAGGACGACGTATGACATCAGAGCTCAGATAGGACGACAGGATATGACATCAGAGCCTCAGATAGGACGGCGGGATATGACATCAGAGCCTCAGATAGGAACGGCGGGATATGACATCAGAGCCTCAGATAGGACGGCGGATATGACATCAGATCCTCAGATAGGCAGGCAGGATATGACAATCAGGCCTCAGATAGGACGGCGGGATATGACATCAGAGCCTCAGATAGGACGACAGGATATGACATCAGAGCCTCAGATAGACGGCGGGATATGACATCAGAGCCTCAGATAGGACAACGGATATGACATCAGAGCCTCAGATAGGACGGCGGGATATGACATCAGAGCCTCAGATAGAACGGCAGGAAATGACATCAGAGCCTCAGATAGGACGACAATTATGACATCAGAGCCTCAGATAGGACGACGAGATATGACATCAAGCCTCAGATAGGACGACGGATATGACATCAGAGCCTCAGATAGGACGGCGGATATGACATCAGAGCCTCAGATAGAACGGCAGCGAAATGACATCAGAGCCTCAGATAGGACGACGAGATATGACATCAAGCCTCAGATAGGACGACGGCATATGACATCAGAGCCTCAGATAGGACGACAGGATATGACATCAGAGCCTCAATAGGACGCGGTATGAATCAAGACCTCAGATAGGACGCGGATATGACATCAGAGCTCAGATAGGACGGCAGGATAGACATCAGAGCCTCAGATAGCAGCAGGATATACATCAGAGCCTCAGATAGACGGCGATATGAATCAAGCCTCAGAATAGGACGACAGGATATGACATCAGAGCTCAGAATAGGACGGCGGGATATGACATCAGAGCCTCAGATAGGACACGGATATGACATAGAGCCTCAGATAGGACGCGGGATATGACATCAGAGCTCAGATAGGACGGCGGGATATGACATCAGATCCTCAGATAGGACGACGGGATATGACATCAGAGCCTCAGATTAGGACGGCGGGATAGACAATCAAGCCCTCAGATAGGACGACGGGATATGACATCAGACCTCCGATAGACGGCAGGATATGACATCAGAGACAGGCTTCTCAGGGAGCGATGGAGTAGCGGTGGATCCAGTAGGAACCACAACAATAAAGGAAGCACTCCAAAACCAGTTCATGTATTCCACCTGACGCTGAAACACAGGAAGTCACAGGATCTATGGACCCAGTAGAACCTTCTTCATCACAACATGAGAACAGCAGAGGTCCTCTGGCGATGAAGAGTGGCAGCATTCAGAAGCAGTATGTTGTCTATGACCTGGACCAGCCCTCAACAGACTCTAGTCTGTAACTCCTCCTACTCAGAATGACAGATCAGAGATGATGGAAGCTGCTCCTCTAACCAACACAGAGCAGCAACTGTCTCGTAATGGCTTGTTTTACTTGAACCACCTGACCAGGACTAATCCTCAGAACCACCCAGAATCCAACACCGTCCTAGAGACTCCAGGATATATCCTCAGAACCACCCAGAATCCAACACGTCCTAAAGAATAAGGGACTATATCCTCAGAACCACCAGACTCTGTCAAAATGATCAGCTCTTGCCTCACAACCGGGTGCCAGTCTATGAACTCTCCAGAACAACACCCAGACACCAACACGGTGCTTCTTCAGAACCACATAGACACTAGTAACGTGACCCACTGAGTCTATCCTGCCTCATTTCTCCCTCCGAGGACACCAGGTGGTGTAGCTTCTGCCTCTCTGGGAGGTGTGGAACGCCAGGAGTCAGACAGACAGAGAGAAGAACAAGGCCTTCCTCTTGCACCTCCTCCTTTCTTCAGACAGGACATCAGTGAAGTAGTCACCCTCTCATCAGGGCTGGTCTGAACAGGGCGTCAGTGAAGTAGTCAGCCCCTCTCATCCGGGCTGGTCTGAACAGGGCGTCAGTGAAGTAGTCAGGCCCTCTCATCAGGGCTGTCTGAACAGGGCGTCAGTGAAGTAGTCAGCCCTCTCATCGGCTGGGTCTGAACAGGGC
>NW_019944642.1:48904-73310 GCF_002910315.2 Salvelinus sp. IW2-2015
AAAGAGGAGGAAGAAGGTTTCAGGGTGAAAGAGGAGGAGAAGGACATGACTGTCACAGTGAAAGAGGAGGAAGAAGGTTTCAGGGTGAAAGAGGATGTTTTAGTGAAGGAAGAAGAGAACATTTTTGGTGTGAAAGAGGAGGAAGAAGCTTTGAGAGTGAAAGATGAGGGGGAAGATGATGATGATGAAGAGGAGGGGGAGACTGAAGATCTGATTAACACCAGTGAGTACTGTCTTAAAATCAGGGGCACAAACTATGCAGTTGTTGAACTAATGTGTGGTTTTAAAGGGGCATTCTACTGAAGTTCTACACTTGAATATGTTGTTCAGTACTGTAGGAATTGTTGAAGCTATAAAGACTGGGGGTGCACCAACAAAAGGTTAACAACGGATCAAATGCTTCCCTCGTAGCCTGGTATTGGACTATAGGAGTCTAACGTTACTCCTTAGACCAAGGACCTAACATGTTCTGTTTGAAGGGGGAATTGGCAGCCAAGTACTCCCGTATTTATATAGATTCCAGTTGTAAATCGATTCCAGTTGTAAATCGATTCCAGTTGTGAATCGATTCCAGTTGTGAATCGATTCCAGTTGTGAATCGATTCCAGTTGTAAATCGATTCCAGTTGTAAATCGATTCCAGTTGTAAATCGATTCCACTTGCAGTACGGTTCTGGAAACCTGAATCTCTCTTCTTTCATATCACATAAAAAATTATTTAACAAATTCAAAATGACTGTACAGCAGTGGAGGCTGCTGATGGGAGGACGATGGCTGGAATGCAGTCAATTGAGCGGTATCAACCACATGGAAACCAGGTCTTTGATGTGTTTGATGCCGTTCCATTTGACTCCATTCCAGCCATTACTATGAGCCGTCCTCCCATCAGCAGCCTCCACTGGTGTACACTGTTTTAACACAGTTGCATACGACACTAAGAGTCCAATGACTCTTATGTGTAATGTAATGGAACTGAGTCATGATCAAATGACTCTTATGTGTAATGGAATGTTAACAATGGATCAAATTTTGTGTTTAGCAAAAAATGTTTGCGGGTGTTTCGAAATTCTTGCATTTAGGATATATTTTTCTGTTATGTTCAGCTCATAGTGTCTCCTGTTACTGTCCTCTCTTCCACTGACTGTTATGTTCAGCTCATAGTGTCTCCTGTTACTGTCCTCTATCCACTGACATAACTGTTATGTTCAGCTCATAGTGTCTCCTTGTACTGTCCTCTCTTCCACTGACTGTATGTTCAGCTCATAGTGTCTCCTGTACTGTCCTCTCTTTCACTGACTGTTATGTTCAGCTCATAGTGTCTCCTGTTACTGTCCTCTCTTCTACTGACTGTTATTGTTCAGCTCATAGTGTCTCCCTGTTACTGTCCTCTCTCCACTGACATACTGTTATGTTCAGCTCATAGTGTCTCCTGTTACTGTCTCTTCTTCACTGACTGTTATGTTCAGCTCATAGTGTCCTCTGTTCTGTCCTCCTTCCACTGACTGTTATGTTGTCAGCTCATGTGTCTCCTGTTACTGTCCTCTCTTCCACTGACTGTTATGTTCAGCTCATAGTGTCTCCTGTTACTGTTCTTCTTCCACTGACTGTTATGTTCAGCTCATAGTGTCTCCTGTTACTGTCCTCGTTTCCACTGACATACTGTTATGTTCAGCTCATAGTGTCTCCTGTTACTGTCCTCCTCTTCCACTGACTGTTATGTTCAGCTCATAGTGTCTCCTGTTACTGTCCTCTCTTCCACTGACTGTTTATGTTCAGCTCATAGTGTCTCCTGTTCCTGTCTCTCTTCACTGACATACTGTTATGTTCAGTCATAGTGTCTCCTGTTACTGTCCTCTCTTCCACTGACTGTTATGTTCAGCTCATAGTGTCTCCTGTTACTGTCCTCCTTCCACTGACTGTTATGTTCAGCTCATAGTGTCTCCTGTTACTGTCCTCTCTCCACTGACTGTTATGTTCAGCTCATAGTGTCTCCTGTTACTGTCCTCTCTCCACTGACTGTTATGTTCAGCTCATAGTGTCTCCTGTTACTGTCCTCTCTTCCACTGACTGTTATGTTCAGCTCATAGTGTCTCCTGTTACTGTCCTCTCTTCCCACTGACTGTTATGTTCAGCTCATAGTGCTCCTGTTACTGTCCTCCCTTCCACTGACTGTTATGTTCAGCTCATAGCTGTTTTCTTAGTCTTTCTGTTGTCTGGTGGTCAAAACAAGAGTGTTAAAACAGTCTTAGTCTAGACAACCTCTCTCTCTCCCTTTCTCGCTGTCTGCCCCTCCCCCTCTCTCCTTTCTCTCTGTTAACAGACGGAGTCTGGACCCTCTCCCCCTTTCTCTCTGTTAAAACAGACGGAGTCTGGACAACCTCTCCCTCCCTTTCTCTCTGTTAAAACAGTCTTAGTCTAGACAACCTCTCTCCTCTCTCTCCCTCTCCCTCTCCTCTCCCCTCTCCCTTTCTCGCTGTCTGCCCCTCCCCCTCTCTCTCTCCCTTTCTCTCTCTGCCTCTCCCTCCCTTTCTCTCTGTCTGCCTCTCTCTCTCCCTCTCTTCTCCTCCTCCTCTCTGTTAAAACAGTCTGAATCTAGACAACCCCTCCCTCTCTCTCCCTTTCTCTCTCTGCCTCTCCCTCCCTTTCTCTCTGTCTGCCCCTCCTTCTCTCCCTTTCTCTCTCTGCCTCTCCTTCCCTTTCTCTCTGTCTGCCCCTCCCCTCTCTCCTTTCTCTCTGTTAAGCAGTCTGAATCAAGACAACCCCTCCTCTCTCCTTTTTCTCTGTTAAAACAGTCTGAACAACCCTCCCTTTCTCTCTTCTGCTTCTTCTCTCTCTCTCCCTTTATCTCTGTTAAAACAGTCTGAGTCTGGACAACCCCTCCCTCTCTCTCCCTTTATCTCTGTCTGCCTCTCCCTCTCTCTCCCTTTCTCTCTGTCTGCCTTTCTCTCTCCTTTTCACTCTGTTAAAAGTCTGGACAACCCCTCCCTCTCTCTCTGTCTGCTCTCTCTCTCTTGGTACAGTGGTTTGTGAAAGTATTCACCCCCCTTGGCATTTTTCTAATTTTGTTGCCTTACAACCTGGAATTAAAATAGATTTTTGGGGGGTTTGTATAATTTGATTTACACAACATGCCTACCACTTTGAAGATGCAAAATATTTTTTCTTGTGAAACAAACAAGAAATAAGACAAAAAAGCTAAAAACTTGAGCGTGCATAACTATTCCACCCCCCAAAATCAAAATTCCACTTCCCCCCATGCTTCACTGTGCGGATGGTGTTCTCGGGGTGATGAGAGGTGTTGGGTTTGCGCCAGACATAGTGTTTCCTTGATGGCCAAAAAGCAAAATTTTTGTCTCATCTGACCAGAATACTTTCTTCCATATGTTTGAGGCGTCTCCCACATGCCTTTAGGCGAACACCAAACATGCTTGCTTATTTTTTTCTTTAAGCAATGTCTTTTTTCTGCCCACTCTTCCGTAAAGCCCAGCTCTGTGGAGTGTATGACTTAAAGTGGTCCTATGGACAGATATTCCAATCTCCGCTGTGAGGCTTTACAGCTCCTTCAGGGTTATCTTTGGTCTCTTTGTTGCCTCTCCTGATTAATTCCCTCCTTGCCTGGTCTGTGAGTTTTGGTGGGCGGCCCTCTCTTGGCAGGTTTGTTCTGGTGCCATATTCATTCCATTTTTAATAATGGATTTAATGGTGCTCCGTGGGATGTTAAAAGTTTCTGATATTTTTTTATAACCCAACCGTGATCTGTACTTCTCCACAACTTTGTCCCTGACCTGTTTGGAGAGCTCCTTGGTCTTCATGGTGCCGCTTGCTTGGTGGTGCCCCTTGCTGTAGACTCTGGGGCTTTTCAGAACAGGTATATATATATATACTGAGATCATGTGACACTTAGATTGCACACAGGTGAACTTTATCTAACTAATTATGTGACTTCTAAAGGTAGTTGGTTGCACCAAATCTTATTTAGTGGCTTCATAGCAAAGGGGGTGAATATATATGCACGCAACACTTTTCCGTTTTAGATTATTTTTATAATTTTTTGAAATATTTTTTTTTTTTCATTTCACTTCACCAATTTGAACTATTTTGTGTATGTCCATTACATAAAATCCAAATAAATATCCATTTAAATTACAGGTTGTAATGCAACAAAATAGGAAAAACGCCAAGGGGGGAGGTTTTATTCATGTCTCTGTTTACCCAAATACTCTGTTTGTCTTTGGCAGAAGAGAGACCAGACTCTCACTCTGATAGCAGGAAGAGTCCTTCGGGGGAACCAGATCCAGAGACGCCCAAACCAGCAAGACCACACCACTGCTCCCAGTGTGGAAAGAGTTTTACCCGGTTATGGGATCGGAAAATACATGAGAGAATACACTCTGGAGTGAAGCCTTACCACTGCTCAGACTGTGGAAAGAGATTTACCCAGCTAGGGCACCTGAAAGAACATAAGAGAACACACACTGGTGAGAAGCCCTACCAATGCTCCCAGTGCGGAAAGAGTTTTAACCAGTTAGGGGCCCTAAAAACGCATGAGAGAATACACACAGGAGAAAAGCCCTACCAATGCTCCCAATGTGAAAAGAGATTTACCCAGTTAGGTACCCTGAAAGAGCATGAATTAAAACACACAAAGACACAGGAGAAGACCTACCACTGCTCTCATTGTGGAAAGACATTTTCCCAGTCAGAGGACCTGAAATCACATGAGAGAATAGCGAGGCTGTGTTCCGACTTATGTTTTTGACCTGAGAATTTATGTCTTTGTTCATGCTAGACGCTGTTCATCACATTTGCCGCCTGCCGCCAGCCTAAAACCGCCTGCTTTTTTCCCTAGCCACCGTGCTTCTACACCTGCATTGCTTGCTGTTTGGGGTTTTAGGCTGGGTTTCTGTACAGCACTTTGAGATATCAGCTGATGTACGAAAGGCTATATAAATTATTTGATTTGATTTGATTTGCTGACTGATAATAGAAGAACGCTCGTGGACCTTGTTCCCGTTGGGACGTAGACAGTTTTCTGAAAGACAAATGAATGTCAGTCAAAAGTATTTTATAGTTCTTCCAGAGGAGGCGGTAACTGTCAGTGTACTTGACCTCTGATTCAGTCAATTCCCACTTCAGTCCAAGTGTGAAAGAAGGTGTGGTTGGTTGCATTTTACAAAGGCCCTGATCTATTTTCCGCTAATTGGTCTTATGACCAATCACATCAGATCTTTTTTTCAGAGCTGATCTAAGTGGTCAAAATAATCAAAATTAGTGGATTTTTTTTAATTTAGAATTCTGTGTAAACGCAGCCATTGAGTAAGATTCTGTTCATAAATAATTATATCCATAAACTTTCTGTACCTTCTTTGTGCAGTCATAAAACCTATTTCAATGTTCATGTAATTTCCTTGGGGTTCCATAGGTACAATATTTAACATGGTAATAACCTCATATTTATCATTGCTGGGGAGTATCTGAAATTCATTACACAGAACATAGTGAAAGGCATCACTACACAATCATTCATTTGTTACATTCGATATCCGAAATACTCTGTCACTCTGTGTGTCCTTTGGTAAAATATGATTTATCAGATTATTGGTTAATTAGCAGTCTGGTTGGTCCCTTGGGCTTGTAAGTAAGCACTTCACTGTAAGGTTTACACCTGTTGTATTCGGCGCATGTGACAAATACGATTTGATTTGAGTAATCCAGGACCTCTGCAACATCTCTTTGTTGTGCAAACGTTTAAGATTAACATTAAAAAAAGTGTATTTTGTTTTGACTGTGATACAAGTATAAACTCTGACCTTAATAACACAGAACACATGATCTCATGATCGCTCTCCCAAAGCGTCTTACTACAGTAAAGCTATCAATTCTTCCACGCTAGTGGGGACACTTCAGGCTGAAAAGTGAGTTTCACACATTCCCCATGTGAAAAAGAACTTGTCATGGAAATGTATAGAACATTTATTTGGTTGATTTATGATGAGAGAAAAAAATATATAGAATTATTTAGAGATGCGTATGGAAACTGTATGGAAATGCTTTTATGGTAACACCGATGGGCACCTGGTTTACATTTATAATAGCTGTAGACTTGTACTGAACCAGAATATAAATGCAACATGTAAAGTGTTGGTCCCATGTTTCATGAGCAGAAATAAAAGATCCCAGAATGTTCCATACGCACAAAAAGCTTATTTCTCTCACATTTTGTGCACAAATTTTGTTTATATCCTTGTTAGTGAGCATTTTTTCTTTGCCAAGATAATCCATCCACCTGACAAGTGTGTCATATCAAGAAGCTGATTAAACAGCATGATCATTACACAGGTGCACCTTGTGCTGGGGACAATACAGGGCCACTCTAACATGTGCAGTTTTGCAACACAACACAATGCCACAGATGTCTCAAGTTTTGAGGGAGCGTGCAATTGGCATGCGGACTGCAGGAATGTCCACCAGAGCTGTTGCCAGAGAATTTAATGTTCATTTCTCTACCATAAGCCGCCTCCAATGTTGTTTTAGAGAATTTGTCAGTACGTCCAACTGGCCAAACAACCGCAGACCATGTGCCAGCCCAGGACCTCCACATCCAACTTCGTCACCTGCGGGATTGTCTGAGACCGGCCACCTGGACAGCTGATGAAACTGAGGAGTATTTCTGTCTGTAATAAAGCACTTTTGTGGGGGAAAACTAATTCTGATTGGCTGGGCCTGGCACCACAGTGGGTGGGCCTATGCCTTCCCCTGCCCACCCATGGCTGCACCCCTGCCCATAGATTAGGCCCTAATAAATGTATTTCAACTGACTGAGTTCCTTATCTGAACTGTAACTAAGTAAAATAGTTGAAATTGTTGCATATTGCATTTATATTTTTGTACCGTATAGATAGACAGGGCATCATTGTATCTGTCTCATAAAGGCGTCTGTGAGAGCATATGGGCAGAGCCATTGAGTCCATCTCCATTTTGAATTAGTTGGTCTTCCACGTCTTCTATGAGTTGGTAAACAAACTGAAAGGGTACATACTGCCCCCTAGAGGGTTTGAACAGGTACACTGGCAGTAAGTAAGTATAATTCATTGGCTGATCCCTCTTGATGACCTGGATGGAATCATGTGATCCTTCCTTAACCAATAGGAAGTCCCATCCAGTTGACTACTTCAAAATGGTGAAAGTCCTCAATGACAATGGCGCTGCCCATGTTAAAACAGACTACAAGAATAGCTCATGCTAAAACAGACATTTTGGCCACTAGAGTCCTCTATCTATCTCTATGAGAATAGCCCATGCTAAAACAGACTTTTGGCCACTAGAGTCCTCTATCTATCTCTATGGGAATAGCCCATGTCTAAAAACGACTCTTTTGGCCACTAGAGTCCTCTATCTATTCTCTATCGAAGAATAGCATTGAGGGTTGTGGGTAAGATTGACACCGCAACACTAATTAGGAGCAACAACAGCCTCTCATCTTATCAATGGAAAAGTGTATGGAACTAAACCTGTATTTGGCGTTCCATGAAGTGTCTTAGAATTTAGGAAGCAACCTTTAGCCAATACTTTGAGTATAAACCCTTCAATGTTGTCAATGTTATTTTCAAAAATGTTAAAATGAAAAAACAGCTGAATAGAATTTGCATTTTGTTGATTCTAACATTCAAATCTCTTGAATTTGATTTTGCAAATGAATTTGATATGATATATGTGTGATTTGCAAAATGAATTGGATTATATATATATATATATATATATATATGTGGTGTGTGTTATATATATATTACCTTGAGAACTTTTGAATTTAAGTTGTTTCAATTGCTTAATTGTGGTCATCAAGCTAAAGGTGTATGAAAATGTGATGACTTTGCTATTTTTATCTGAGTTATAAAAAAAATGAATCTATAAGAAATTGCCTTAAAGTATATTTTAAATTATCACTCGTGAAAATTCTGAACTAATCATTCAACACAGTTTCCTTTGTATGTCTTTATTTTAAATATTATTTAATGAATACAATTCAAATAAACATTTCATCAACTGCGTAACCAACTCCAGTTAGCGGATGGTGATATCCGCCTTTAATGAGATGTCGCTAATGTGACGTATAATCTAGTGGACGGACGCTTCTTCAACAAACATGGCTACTGATTCAACCACCTCGGCAGCCTGCATAAAAGCGATACATTAAAGCGTTTTAGACGTTTCAGTTAGTTTAAAACACATTTATGTCGTATCTAGTTACCCTTAATTTCTATATTTATGTTTTTGTTAGCCATCTAGACGGGTGTTAAATTGCAGTAGCCTAGAAGCTAATGAATAATAGCTAGCTAACGTTACCTCGCTAACATCCTCGACCATGAGCTCACCAAAGCTACTCCCCACCTGCTAAAGAAGAGGAGAGCTGCTGGACGGAAGAAAGAAGCCCCCGTGAAAGAGGAGGAGGAAGAGGAGGCTGTTACAGTTAAACAAGAGGAAGAAGCTTTCATAGTAAAAGAAGGAGGTGGATGTTACTGTGGAGGAAGAGAAACAAGACGGTGCCGCTTTGGGAGTGAAAGAGGAGGAATTGACTGTCACAGTGAAAGAAGAAGATATTTTCAGAGTGAAAGAGGAGGAATTGACTGTCACAGTGAAAGAAGAAGATATTTCAGAGTGAAAGAGGAGGAATTGACTGTCACCAGTGAAAGAAGAAGATATTTTCAAAGTGAAAAGAGGATGCCGTCTTTGGAGTGAAGGAGGAGGGGAGATTACTGTCACATGGGAGGAGGAGGAGGAGGAGGAAGAAGAAGAGGAGATCGGAATATAAATTAACACCAGTTGAGTACCGTCTCAAAAACAGAAGTAAAGACTATGCAGCTGTTAAAGTATTGTTTTACTGAAGTTATATACTTGAATGTGTTTTCTGTACTGTGGAAATGTTACAGCTACACTGTCAGATAGGGAACACCATCAAACAGAGGACCGTTAACAATGCAGCCTATGACATTGATCAAAATACTGTAGTCCTCATCATCTATTATTATAGAGCTCTGCTCAGCCAAAGACATGATTATCTATTATTATAGAGCTCTGCTCAGCCTGTAAAACATGACATTATCTATTATTATAGAGCTCTGCTCAGCCTATAAACATGACATTGATCTATTATTATAGAGCTCTGCTCAGCCTATAAACATGCATTATCTATTATAGAAGCTCTGCTCAGCCAAACATGACATTATCTATTATTATAGAGCTCTGCTCAGCCTATAAACATGACATTATCTATATTATATAGAGCTCTGCTCAGCCTATAAACATGACATTCTATTATTATTATAGAGCCCTGCTCAGCCTATAAACATGACATTATCTATTATTATAGCTCTGCTTCAGCCTATAATCATGACATTATCTATTATTATAGAGCTCTGCTCAGCCTATGAACATGACATTATCTATTATTATAGAGCTCTGTAAGCCTAAAAACATGACATTATCTATTATTATAGAGCTCTGCTCAGCCTATAACATGACATTATCTATTATTATAGAGCTCTGCGCACTGTAAGACCATTTATCTATTATTATAGAGCTCTGCTCAGCCTAAACATGACATTATCTATTATTATAGAGCTCTGCTCAGCTAAAAACATGACATTATCTATTATTATAGAGCCTTGCTCAGCCTAAAGACATGACATTATCTATTATTATAGAGCTCTGCTCAGCCTAAAAACATGACATTATCTATATTATAGAGCTCTGTCACGCTGTAACCTTGACATTTTATATTATTATAGAGCTCTGCTCAGCCTAAAACATGACATTTCTTATTTATATAGAGCTCTGTTCAGCCTGTTAACCCTGACATTTTCTATTATTACAGAGCTCTGCTCAGCCTAAAAACATGACATTATCTATTTAAGAGCTTCTTTTAAGCCTAAAAACATGACATTTATCATTATTATAGAGCTCTGCTCAGCCTATAAAACATGGCATTTCTATTATTATAGAGCTCTGCTCAGCCAAACATGACATTATCTATTATTATAGAGCTCTGCTCTCAGCCTATAAACATGACATTATCTATTATTATAGAGCTCTGCTCAGCCTATAAACATGACATTATCTATTATTATAGAGCTCTGATCAGCCTATGAACATGACAATATCTTATTATAGAGCTCTGCTCAGCCTATAAACATACATATCTTATTATTATAGAGCTCTGCTCAGCTCCTAAAAAACATGACATTATCTATTTATAGAGCTCTTTCAGCCTGTAACCTTGACATTTTATATTATTATAGAGCCTCTCTGCTCAGCCTAAAAACATTGACATCTACTCTATATCTATAGAGCTCTGTTCAGCCTGTAACCTTGACATTTTCTATTATTATAGAGCTCTGCTCAGCCTAAAACATGACATTATCTATTATAGAGCTCTGCTCAGCCTATAAACATGACATTATCTATTATTATAGAGCTCTGCTCAGTCTATAAACATGACATTATCTACTATTATATAGCTCTGCTCAGCCCAAAACATGACATTATCTATTATTATAGTGCTCAGCCTTAAAACATGACATTATCTATTATTATAGAGCTCTGCTCAGCCTGTAACCATTACATTATCTATTTTTATAGAGCTCTGCTCAGCCATAAAACATGACATTATCTATTATTATAGAGCTCTGCTCAGCCTGTAAACAGTACATTATCTATTATTATAGAGCTCTGTTCAGCCTAAAAACATGACATTATCTATTATTATAGAGCTCTGTTCAGCCTGTAAACATGACATTATCTATTATTATAGAGCTCTGTTCAGCCTATAAACATGACATTATCTATTATTATAGAGCTCTGTTCAGCCTATAAACATGACATTATCTATTATTATAGAGCTCTGTTCAGCCTGTAAACATGACATTATCTATTATTATAGAGCTCTGTTCAGCCTAAAAACATGACATTATCTATTATTATAGAGCTCTGCTCAGCCTGTAACCATGACATTATCTATTAGAGCTCTGTTCAGCCTATGAACATGACATTCCATGAAAGCAGATTAGATTCGAAGTTCTACATTATTATTATTATTATTATAGCAGCCACCAAGTTTTTCTTTAAATGAGGATACATTTCTGGATTAAACCTCATAGGTAGACCGTTTTATCATGTGCTGGTTTCATTCTGGTCTCTGATTAGTAGTTAATGAAATACTATTTTTTGTCTTTAGCAGGAGCAAGACCAGACACTCACTCTGACAGCAGGAAGAGTCCTTTAGGGGAACCAGACCCAGAGACGTCCAAACCAGCGAGACGACACCACTGCTCCCAGTGTGGAAAGAGTTTTACTAAGTTACGGAATCTAAAAGAGCATGAGAGGACACACACAGGAGAAAAGCCGTTCCAATGTTCCCAGTGTGGAAAGAGTTTTACCGTGTTAACTAACCTGAAAAGGCATGAGAGAATACACACTGGAGAAAAGCCTTACCAATGTTCCCAATGTGAAAAGAGTTTTACTGTGTTAGTTAACCTGAAAAGACATGAGAGAACACACACAGGAGAAAAGCCTTACCAATGTTCTCAGTGTGGCAAGAGTTTTACCCAGTTAAGGTCCCTGAAAAGGCATGAGAGAGTACACTCTGGAGAGAAGCCTTATCACTGTTCCCATTGTCAAAGGAGTTTTAGGTCGTCTGCAAACATGAAGGAGCATGAGAGGACACACACAGGAGAAAAGCCTTTCCAATGCTCACATTGTGGAAAGAGTTTTACCCATCTAGTGAGCCTGAAAAGACATGAGAGAATGCACACAGGAGAAATGCCCTACCAATGCTCCCATTGTGGAAAGAGTTTTTCCCAATCAGCAAAACTGAAAAGACATAAGAGAATGCACACTGGAGAGAAGCCTTTCAAATGCTCCCATTGTGGAAAGAGTTTTACCCAATCAGGGGGCCTGAAAAAACACGAGATAAAGAAGAAGCTATGTTCTTTATGTTCTTGAGTGAGAATGTGTTTTTGTTAATGACAACTTCAATAAAAACCTAATAAAAATATCTTTGTATGTTTTTTTTTTTTTTTTTACAATTTCAATACTTGAATTGAATACAGAGTACCTCCGTTTTTATGTATACGTTCTCTGTGGATGGAGTGGAACTTAAAATATAGAGTCCTGGACAGAGTCTTCTCCATCAATAGCTGTGGATGGAGTGGAACATTAAATATAGAGTCCTGGACAGAGTCTTGTCCATCAGTAGCTGTGGATGGAGTGGAACATTAAATATAGAGTCCTGGACAGAGTCTTGTCCATCAGTCGCTGTGGATGGAGTTGGAACATTAAATATAGAGTCCTGGACAGAGTCTTGTCCATCAGTCGCTGTGGATCGGAGTGGACAGAGACACAGGTCCTTGATATGTTATCTGAGCTCCTCTTCAGCTGTGATGTAATAGTTTTATTATGTACATTAAACTAGACTTGGTTTCACAGTTACCTTTGTCGTAGTGATAAACTTTGCCTCAGGGTGGGTCGTTGACCAGCTCCATTATTGAAATAGTTAATCGATATCAAATAAAGATGGAACGTTTGAAGAAATTAATTAATTAAGAAATAAATGCTCTCGAACTTGATTAGAATTTCCACGACAACTGCTCGCGCCATGAAATCAATTTCATGAAGCTCCGACGAATAGTTATCGTGCTGATGGTTGCTTCCAGAGGCAGTTTGGAACTCGGTAGTGAGTGTTGCAACCGAGGACAGAGGATTTTTAAGGACTACGAGATTCAGCACTCTGCGGTCCCGTCTGTGAGCTTGTGTGTCCTACCACTTTCTTAGCTGAGCCGTTTTTGCTCCTTGACTTTTCACTTCACAATAAAGCACTTACAGTTGACCAGGGCAGCTCTAGCAGGGCAGAAATTTGACGAACTCACTTGTTGGAAAGGTGTCATCGTATGACGGTGTCACGTTGAAACTCACTGAGCTCTTCAGGAAGGCCATTCTGGAAGGGTTCAAGACAAACGCTGGGACTGTTCTGAAGTGGCCAGCAGTAGTCCAGATGTAAATCCCATTGAAACTTGTGGAGAGATTGAAAACAGCAGTTGGTAGAAGGCGCACTTAAAATCTGGAGAGACTGGAGCAGTTTGCACAAGAGGAGTGGGCCAAACTGCCAGTACAGAGGTGCAGGAGAGAGGAGGGGCCAAACTGCCAGTACAGAGGTACAGGAAGAGGAGTGGGCCAACCACCAGACGAGGTGCAGGGAGAGGAGTGGCCAAACTGCATACAGAGGTGCAGGAAGAGGAAGTGGGCAAATTGCAGTCACGAGGTGCAGGAAGAGGAGTGGGCCAAACAACAGATAAAGAGGTGCGGAAGAGGAGTGGGCCAAACTGCCAGTACAGAGGTGCAGGGAGAGGAGTGAGCCAAACTGCCAGTACAGAGGTACAGGAAGGGGATGGGACCAAACTGCCAGTACAGAGGTGCAGGAAGAGGAGGAGCCAAACTGCCAGTACAGAGGTACAGGAAGCTCATTGATGGTGAAAGGAAGCGCTTGATTGCAGTTAGGCTGTGCTACCAAATATTAAATCTACAGTGTCAATAATTTTGTCAAAATATCTGTTTATTTTCTGATTTAAATGAATATATAAAGTTCTGAATCAAAAACAAAGGTTCTGTGGAGACCAAATACTTTGGTCAATTTCAATTTATTTTGGGGGGGGGGAAATTGTATAGTAAATCTGTAGGAAAACATAGGATTGTTCCCACGTGGTCCCTTCCCTTCACACAGGACACACTTCTTCAGGCACAACTACACCCCTGAAGGGAAGACAGCAGTCACACAGCATGGTGTTAAATCACCACTACACCCCTGCATAGGCCACTGGATTAGGGTATCCTGAGTATCCTGCCTTGGCAGTTAAGACACTGATGCCCTTTGCAACCACTATGTGAGAGTGTTTCTCGGCCCTCACTAGCATGAAAACTAAATACAGGCACAGACTGTGTGTGCAGGGAAACTTACATCCGTTTTACCAAATTTCTATCAGCATGTTAAATGTGCAACTAGAGGGAAAAAGAACTCTGGACTACCTWTACTCCACACACAGAGACGCATACAAAGCTTTCCCTCGCCCTCCATTTGGCAAATCTGACCATAATTCTATCCTSCTGATTCCTGCTTACAAGCAAAAATTAAAGCAGGAAGCACCAGTGACTAGATCAATAAGAAAGTGGTCAGATGAAGCAGATGCTAAACTACAGGACTGTTTTGCTAGCACAGACTGGAATATGTTCCGGGAATCATCTGATGGCATTGAGGAGTACACCACCAGTCATTGGCTTCATCAATAAGTGCATCGATGACGTCGTCCCCACAGTGACCGTACGTACATACCCCAACCAGAAGCCATGGATTACAGGCAGCATCCGCACTGAGCTAAAGGCTAGAGCTGCCGCTTTCAAGGAGCGGGACTCTAACCTGGAAGCTTATAAGAAATCCCGCTATGCCCTCCGACGAACCATCAAACAGGCAAAGCGTCAATACAGGATTAAGATCGAATCGTACTACACTGGCTCTGATGCTCGTCGGATGTGGCAGGGCAAACTATTACAGACTACAACTAACTACTATTACATACGGCCGCAACAGATCCCTTCTTTGGACACTCCTTCCGTGGCTTCCAACTGCTCTTAAACGCTAGTAATGTCTGAGTAGTTCTATCTGATGTCATAATACACCCCTCTGATAATCAAGTGATATTTGGGATGTCTGAGTAGTTCTATCTGATGTCATAATACACCCCTCTGATAGTGGTACATTAGTTTCAATGCCATACAACTCTCCTTCCGTGGTSTCCAACTGCTCTTAAATACAAGTAAAACTAAATGCATACCCTTCAACCGATCACTCCCCGCACCCGCCCGCCGGACTAGCATCACTACTCTGGACAGTTGTGACTTAGAATATGTGGACAACTACAAATACCTAGGTGTCTGGTTAGACTGTAAACTCTCCTTCCTCATATTAAGCATCTCCAATCCAAAATTAAATCTATTTCGCAACAAAGCCTCCTTACTCAATCTGCTGCCAAACATACCCTGGTAAAACTGACTAGCCTACCGATCCTCGACTTCGGCGATTGTCATTTACAAAATAGCCTCCAACACTCTAGTCAGCAAACTGGATGCAGTCTATCACAGTGCCATCCGTTTTGTCACCAAAGCCCCATATACCACCCACCATTGCGACCTGTATGCTCTCGTCGGCTGGCCCTCGCTACATATTCGTCGCCAGACCCACTGGCTCCAGGTCATCTCTAAGTCTTTGCTAGGTAAAGCTCTGCCTTATCTCATTTCACTGGTCACCATAACAACACCCACCCGTAGCACGCGCTCCAGCAGGTATATCTCACTGGTCACCATAGCAACACCCACCCGTAGCACGCGCTCCAGCAGGTATATCTCACTGGTCATCCCCAAGCCAACACCTACTTGGCCACCTTTCTTCCAGTTCTCTGCTGCCAATGACTGAAACGAATTGCAAAAATCGCTGAAGTTGGAGACTTATATCTCCCTCACTAACTTTAAGCATCAGCTATCTGAGCAGCTCACCGATCGTGCAGCTGTACACACCCCATCTGTAAATAGCCCATCCAATGTACCTACCTTATCCCCATATGTTTTTATTTACTTATTTTGCTCTTTTGCACACCAGTATCTCTACTTGCACATCATCATCTGCACATCTATCACTCCAGTGTTAATTTGTTAAATTGTAATTACTTTGCTACTATGGCCTATTTATTGCCTTACCTCCTTACTCCATTTGCACACACTGTATATAGATTTTTCTGTTGTGTTATTCACTGTACGTTTGTTTATGTGTAACTCTGTGTTGTTGTTTTTTTGTTGCACTGCTTTGCTTATCTCCAGGTCGCAGTTGTAAATGAGAACTTGTTCTCAACTGGCCTACCTGGTTAAATAAAGGTGAAATAAAAATGTATTAAAAAATCCACAGATGATGCAATCTCTATTGCACTCCACACATGCCCTTTCCCACCTGGACTAAAGGAACACCTATGTGAAAATGCTATTCATTGACTACTTGCTGTCCCAGTCCACCTGGCCGTGCTGCTGCTCCAGTTTCAACTGTTCTGCCTGCGGCTATGGAACCCTGACCTGTTCACTGGACATGCTACCTGTCCCAGACCTGCTGTTTTCAACTCTCTAGAGACAGCAGGAGCGGTAGAGATACTCTGAATGATCGGCTATGAAAAGCCAACTGACATTTACTCCTGAGGTGCTGACTTGCTGCACTCTCGACAACTACTGTGATTATTATTATTTGACCATGCTGGTCATTTATGAACATTTGAACATCTTGGCCATGTTCTGTTATAATCTCCACCCGGCACAGCCAGAAGAGGACTGGCCACCCCTCATAGCCTGGTTCCTCTCTAGGTTTCTTCCTAGGTTTTGGCCTTTCTGGGGAGTTTTTCCTAGCCACCGTGCTTCTACACCTGCATTGCTTGCTGTTTGGGTTTTTTAGGCTGGGTTTCTGTACAGCACTTTGAGATATCAGCTGATGTACGAAGGGCTATATAAATACATTTGATTTGATTTGATTTGACGACTACAGCTTAGCGTTCCACACCATAGTGCCATCAAAGCTCATCAATAAGCTAAGGACCCTGGGACTAAACACCTCCCTCTGCAACTGGATCCTGGACTTCCTGACGGGCCGCCCCCAGGTGGTAAGGGTAGGTAACAACACATCCGCTACGCTGATCCTCAACACAGAAGCCCCTCAGGGGTGCGTGCTCAGTCCCCTCCTGTACTCCCTGTTCACTCATGACTGCACGGCCAGGCACGACTCCAACACCATCATTCAATTTGCCGATGACACAACAGTGGTAGGCCTGATCACCGACAACGACGAGACAGCCTATAGGGAGGGGGTCAGAGACCTGGCCATGTGGTGCCAGGACAACAACCTCTCCCTCAAAGTGATCAAGACAAAGGAGATGATTGTGGACTACAGGAAAAAGAGGACAGAGCACGCCCCCATTCTCATCGACGGGGCTGCAGTGGAGCAGGTTGAGAGCTTCAAGTTCCTTGGTGTCCACATCACCAACAAACTAACATGGTCCAAGCACACCAAGACAGTCGTGAAGAGGGCACGACAAAACCTATTCCCCCTCAGGAGACTGAAAATATTTGGCATGGGTCCTCAGATTCTCAAAAAGTTCTACAGCTGCAAGGCACTACAGAGGGTAGTGTGAACGGCCCAGTACATGCTGGGGCCAAGCTTCCTGCCATCCAGGACCTCTATACCAGGCGATGTCAGAGAAAGGCCCTAAAAATGGTCAAAGACTCCAGCCACCCTAG
The DNA here is from genome assembly GCF_002910315.2 of Salvelinus sp. IW2-2015. NCBI lineage: Eukaryota > Metazoa > Chordata > Actinopteri > Salmoniformes > Salmonidae > Salvelinus > Salvelinus sp. IW2-2015. Next base: position 66,274 of record NW_019944642.1, read on the forward strand.
TCATAGACTGTTCTCTCTGCTACGGCACGGCAAGCGGTACCGGAGTGCCAAGTCTAGGTCCAAGAGGCTTCTAAACAGCTTCTACCCCCAAGCCATAAGACTCCTGAATATCTAGTCAAATGGCTACCCAGACTATTTGCATTGCGCCCCCCCCCTCCCCCTCTTTACACCGTTGCTACTCTCTGTTGTCATCTATGCATAGTCACTTTAATAACTCTACCTACATGTACATACTACCTCAACTAACCGGTGCCACCGCACACTGACTCTGTACCGGCACCCCCTGTATATGGTCTCACTATTGTTATTTTACTGCTACTTTTTAATTACTTGTTAATTTATCTCTTATTCTTATCAATATTTTTTTTTAAACTGAATTGTCGGTTAGGGGCTCGTAAGTAAGAATTTCACTGTGAGGTCTACACCTATTTGTATTTGGRGCATGTGACTAATAACATTTGATTTTAAATGATTTAAGACTGAGACTCTCTCCAATACAACCCAACATTGCAGAGTTATGTGCGTCCTTTCAAGCACACCCTTCTAATTAACCTGTGGTGAGTTATTCACTATTTTAGATGAACAAATAAGGTTTTATATGTAAGATGGTTAAATAAAGAGCTAAATTATTGATTATTATTATATTATTATTTGTGCCCTGGTCCTGCTCTTTGTCACTTCCCACGAGCCGGGTTGAAATAAAAACTCACACTCACTCTTATGTTTAATAAATGTATCATAGAGTGGCTTACAATGATGGTAAAATACAACATTTGATAGTGCGCTGACCCTGGTGCTGGAGGGGGTACGCAGCTGGAGGTGGAATGTTTGAAAGGGTACGGGACTATAAAAAGTTTGGGATCCACAGGCCTAGCCAATGGCTGACTTAGCTAGCTAGATTTATCTCCCCAGAGACCACCAAAGAAAAATCCTGATTGGATATTTTTTCTCTTCAGTGTTAACCATTTCCTTTCTAACAAAAAACGGAAGAATCAGAACATCATTGAAAATAATAATATAATTATTATTTTTAATTGTATTTTATAAATCCTTAGCCTTTCTCTGAAAGCGGAAAAGTCCCTCATTGTTCGCCACTGTGTTTCGGTTAGTAATAATTTGTAGAGCGGCTCTATTTGCCTTTTTTTTCAACATTCTGAACATCGAAAGAATTCACGTTCTTCTGAAATATGAACACAGAAACACTGGACATTTTGAACTCTTTATTATGGTGGCGATTTTACAAAATTACAATCATGGTCCTGAATTGGACTCACATTTTTCTGGTCTCGACTCGGTCTCGGATCACTCGCCCCCCTCCCAGTCTCGGTCTTGACTCTGTCTCGCCCCCCCTCCGGCCTTGGTCTTGAGTCGGTCTCGAACTCAACACTGATTAGTCTTTTAATGACAGATAGTACAAAATATATCCACAATTGTGCACATTTTACATAATTTTCGCCCAAATTATTAATTTTCAAAGTAAACAGGATGGGACTCTTATCCTAAAGGAATCCAAAAATCTGTGACCCGGACGTACTTAGGTTTTCTTGCCTGCCTCACAGCGGTCAACAAAGCTATTCTTTCAACCACCTCAGTAGCTTGCTAGCCAACATTAAACCGAAACATTGACGGTTTTAGGCCATTTTTGTGAACATAAGCTAATCTTAGTGTTTTAAACACACGTCTGTTTACCTTATCTACTGGTTAAGTTTAACCCAATTTGCTTAATACATTTGCAAACCTGTTAAGATTGATACTGAGCCTAGCACTAAGATAGTCGCTAATGCTAACTAGCTAGCTAATATCCCCGACCATGAGCTCATTAAATTACTCCCCCCGTGCTAAAGAAGAGGTGGTCTGTTGCACGGAGACCGAAGCTCTGGGGCTGAACATTGTCGTGAAAGAAGAAGATGAGGGTGTTACAATGAAAGGAGAGAAAGAACCTTTCATAATTAAAAAGGAGGAAGACGAGGAGGGTGTTACAGTGAAAGAAGAAGAGAACGTTACAGTGAAAGAAGAGAAAGAACATTTTGGACCAGAAGAGGGGATAGAGGCTGTCATAGTGGAAGAGGATGAGGTAGAAGCTTTCAGAATCAAAAATGAGGAAGAGGAAGATATCACATTGAAAGAAGAGGAGAAGGATGTTACAGTGAAAGAAGAGAAAGAACCCTTTGGAATGAAAGAGGAAGAGGGGATAGAGGCTGTCACAGTGGAAGAAGAGGAGTTAGAAGCTTGCCGAATCAAAAAGGAGGAAGAGGAAGATATCACATTGAAAGAAGAGGAGGAGGATGTTACAGTGAAAGAAGAGAAAGAACCTTTTGGAGTGAAGGAGGAAGAGGAGGCTATCTCAATAAAAGAGGAGGAGGAAGACGTTTTAGGAGTGAAAGAGGATGATGAGGAGGAAGAAGGAGAGGAGGAGGAGGAGGAGGAGGAGGAGGAGGAGGAGGAGACAGAAGATCAGATTAACACCAGTGAGTATTGTCTTAAAAACAGGGGCACGAACTCTGCAGTTGTTAAACTGTGTTGTTTTTTAAGGGGCATTCTATTGACGTTCTACACATGAATGTTGTTCTTTACTGAAGGATTCTGCGATTGGTCCTTTTTTWAAACTTTTAAATTAGTGATATATAGGCCTAGCCATTCTTTCTTGGGGATTATAAACTGGGTGGTTGGAGCCCTGAATGCTGATTTGCTGAAAGCCGTGGTATACCACGGGTATGACAAAACATACATTTTACTGCTCTAATTACGTTAGTAACCAGTTTATAATGGCAACAAGGCACCTCGGGGGTTTGTGGTACATGGCCATACACCATGGCTAAGGGCTGTATCCAGGCACTCCGCGTTGCGTCGTGCTTAAGAACAGCCCATAGCCGTGGTATATTGGCCATACACCACACCCCCTCAGAACCCAAAATATAGGTTAAGTGTACATTAGGCCCACACAAATCTAAATGTAGACATTTCTAACGTATACAGCCCTAATGTTCCTAAAAGAAAGTGGAGCTAAAATTTAAGATGAATCATTCATGTTTAGTTTTATAAATAAAATATGTGAAATGTCCAGACTGGGCTTAATAGGTACAGAATGTACCCATTAAATAATACATTTTAAATAATTCCCAATTGTTAAAAACAGACATTTTGGTTTGTGATCTTGAATGATAATCACCACCCCTGAAGTTATTGAAATAATTTATTTATTACTATTCATCATGGAAGTAGCACTCATAACAAGGGGTGTCCAATCATATCCGCAGAGATCAATTTGAGACCAGGCTTTTGTTCTTGCCAACCAGTACACACGCGATTCAACTTATAAACCAATCATAGACTTCAATCAAGACTTGATTAGTTGATACTGATTGGTTAGAACAAAAATCTGCAACCGTACCGGCCCTCTGTGGATAAGAACCACCGGCCCTCTGTGGATAAGGACCACCGGCCCTCTGTGGATAAGGACCACCGGCCCTCTGTGGCATAAGAACCACCGGCCCTCTGTGGATAAGAACCACCACACCGGCCCTCTTGTGGATAAGAACCACCACACCGGCCCTCTGTGGATAAGAACCACGGCCCTCTGTGGATAAGAACCACCGGCCCTCTGTGGATAAAGACCACCGGCCCTCTGTGGATAAGGACCACCGGCCCTCTGTGGATAAGGACCACCGGCCCTCTGTGGATAAGAACCACCGGCCCTCTGTGGATAAGAACCACCGCCCTCTGTGGATAAGAACCACCGGCCCTCTGTGGATAAGAACCACCACACCGGCCCTCATGTGGATAAGAACCACCGGCCCTCTGTGGATAAGAACCACCGGCCCTCTGTGGATAAGAACCACCACACCGGCCCTCTGTGGATAAGAACATCTCATTTCAGAGAGCTCTGGAAGTTGTTCCACATGAAGGGTAGGACGTTTCTACATGAGTGCTTTGTAGATAAACACAAGAAAATGCTGCACTCTCCTGACATACAAAGAGGCCCAGCCCACTTTTTAACACGAAACACAATGGTGAGTTCTAGAACCATCAGCCGTAATAAACCTAAGGGCCCAATGGTGAGTTCTAGAACCATCAGCAGTAATAAAGGGCCTGTCATGCCAAATAATGTCCCCCTCTACGTCACAGTGGGATTCGATAAACTATTAGCGTCCGTTGCTATATCAATGGTGTGATGACCTAAAGATTAGAATTTTGGAGATCATTACAGCCTAAATTACGTTATTTTCATCATCGCTATGCAAACAAGGCTGATTTCCGCTACAATTTTGCTGATTTAAACAAGTTTAGTTTAGCTAATAAAATGAAAACATTAATTCAAACAATTTTTTGGTACGTTGTTAACATTTCAACATGAAATCCATGTCTTAAACGTTGCTCCGTTTTGTAAATAGCAAAGAAACCGTGTACTCCGGTTGACACATTAAAGTGACTTACCTTACAGACCAGGAAGTCAGCTAATTTCCACTCCATTCATATGCAAATCCATTTCATTCATACACGGGCTTGTCTGGCTGTCATGTTTTTATTTTAACCTGCTCTTCCCTTATCTACACTGAAGTAATATCATTTCACTAGTCCTCTAWTATGATAGAAARAAAWTTGATCTCGCATAGCTCATATATGTATCTATTGTAGGTCCCAGGATAAAGCATAGCTCATATATGTATCTATTGTAGGTCCCAGGATAAAGCATAGCTCATATATGGTATCTATTGTAGGTCCCAGGATAAAGCATAGCTCATATATAATCACACATGGAAAAGACTACAGTATAATGTAATGAGTGTGTGATACAATTGCATGTTTACCTCAGTCAACAGCTGCGGCTCCCGTCGTTACATCGGCCTGGAAGCTGCTGTTGTGTTCAGAGAGAATTACCTTCGGTTGTTTCTCTCACCCTTCCTGGTACCAAGGGACTTGCCCATGGCAGTCTCAGGGTCTGGTGGTCCATTCACCAAGTCCTGGAAGAGGGGTAGGAAAGGATATATCTATTGACAATGTAAGATATTGAAATATGGTCTGATTTGTACCATGATTTAAAAAAAAAATGTTATGAATAAACCAACCATTGTGACAGAATATATCCTATAACATCCACGCATTCATAGACCTCGGTTCACTCAAGATGACCTCAGGAGACCCGTGGGTGTTGAAGATGTCCACCATCTCCTGGAGGTGGCCTCGCCAGTCTCGCCTCGATGGGTTCATACAAAACACATCTATTTTGGTTCCAAGCAGCTTTTTAATGGGTTACAGAAGGAATTAGAGTTCAGCACATACTCTTCTGTAATCACACACACAACAACACACCACACACACACACACACACACACAACAACACACACACACACACACACACACACACACACACACACACACAACACACTTCTATATATTGAAACTCTGCTGTGGTCAAATAAGAACCATTACAAAAAACTTATCAGAAGCAACATTTGAATTGTGTACACTTACCGATCATGTGCCGTGGTGAAACACTTTGATGAGCTTCAACTCCGGCACCACAGCTTCCCCCTCTCAAACTTCTGGCAGGCTAGACAGGGTACTGACCTTTTTAAGCAAAAAAAAGTGACAATTGAAACATTTGTGCTCTCTGATATGACATGCATTGAAATCATAATATTTCAGATATATAGAATGTGATCGATAAAACAAAAGGTTATTTTCACTTGCTCAGCTGTCCACTCTCCTTTGGTAATTCCCCGTCAGAAGGAAGCGTAGGTTGATTTTGGCATTCATGCGCTTCACTCCGAAATTACCAGCATGCATCTCGGTCAGCACGGCCTACTCCTCCTCCTTAGTAAAAATCACCCTCCTGTGTGGCTGGCCGATCCTTTCCCTGGTAGGTAGATGTGATTGCCTAACAAGTTGGAGAGAGAGAGGTCGTTGAAATACTCAAGTCTAAGTATATTGCACTGCTGTCTTTCTTCCCCCTCTCTGTCTTCCACTCTCTTCTCACTTTCATCTGTCTTTCATTTAAACTCAGTTTAAACTCAATCTCTGATCTGGTTCCAGATCAGGGTGGGGTGGTGGTATTAGCTTCGCTAACGTTAGTTAGTCCTCCTGCACATCTACAGGGGTGGTGGTATTGCTTCGCTAACATTAGTTAGCTCCTCTTGCATTACAGGGTTGGTGGTATTAGCTTTGCTAACGTTAGCAAGCTATACCACCACCCCTGTAGATGTGGCAGGAGGGGCTAACTAACGTTAGCTGAAGCTAATACCATTGCGGATCCAGGCACAATGGACCTGGTAATTCAAAAGATGACTGATAACATTACTAAAGTGATCGATATCGTGATAGGAACGGTCTGGAAGCAATAGCAGCCATTCAGCCGAACTACAGGAAGTTGTCAAGCGTGTTGACGAGGCGGAAGAGTTGCTACTTGTGGAAACTTCAACTACATCAATGGACACTAAGATAAAGGCACTTGAGAAACAGGTGCGCAAAATGGCCCGCGCACATTGATGACTTCTTGGTAACTGAGGACACAGATGCCAATATCCGTGTGGTGGGACTCCCGGAAAATACTGAAGGGACACATTCGGTTAAATTCTTTTGAGGAATGGATTCCTGGCTACCTACAATGGATATAAGGCTGGACGTGTGAAGCTGGATAGAGCCCATCGCTCTGAAACATCGATACCCCGGTCCCAACCAGCGCCCACGACCAGTGGTTAGAAAGTTCCACACTTCACCGACAAGCAGCGCATCATGGACGCGGCTATATGCATCGGTTCTGACGATATTCAACGCCAAGGTCCAAGGGTCTCATTCTTCAATGATTACTCCGCAGCGGTTGTACGAAGACGCAAGGCACGTTGAAGGATTATGGTCAACGGAACGCCTAAGAAGCTTAACTAGGTCATGAAGCAGTGATGTGAGTTCTCAAGTGGGTCATGAAAGCAGTGATGTGAGTCTCAAGTGGGTCATGAAGCAGTGATGTGAGTTCAAGTGGTTATGAGAGCAGTGATGTGAGTTCTTCAGTGGGTCATGAAGCAGTGATGTGAGTTCAAGTG
>NW_019944642.1:78242-87333 GCF_002910315.2 Salvelinus sp. IW2-2015
TGTATCTATTGTAGTCCCAGGATAAAGCATAGCTCATATTGTATCTATTGTAGGTCCCCAGGATAAAGCATAGCTCATATATGTACTATTGTAGGTCCCAGATAAAATAGCCATAGTATGTAGGCCGATGCAGATAATGTATCTGATTGTAGTTCCCAGGATAAACCAATGAATTAATGTGGAACATATAAGATACCTTAACAACTTTACATAATGAACATCCTTGTGAAACAGCTGCTGAAAACCAACCTAGGTCATGAAGCAGTGATGTGAGTTCAAGTGGGTTATGAAGCAGTGATGCGAGTTCTCAAGTGGGTCATGAAGCAGTGATGTGAGTTCAAGTGGGTTATGAAGCAGTGATGCGAGTTCTCAAGTGGGTCATGAAGCAGTGATGTGAGTTCTCAAGTTGGTTATGAAGCAGTGATGTGGGTTATGAAGCAGTGATGCGAGTTTTCAAGTGGGTCATGAATCAGTGATGTGAGTTCTCAAGTGGGTCATGAAGCAGTGATGTGAGTTCTCAAGTGGGTCATGAAGCAGTGATGTGAGTTCAAGTGGGTCATGAAGCAGTGATGTGGGTTCAAGTGGGTCATGAAGCAGTGATGTGAGTTCAAGTGGGTCGTGAAGCAGTTATGTGAGTTCAAGTGGATCATGAAGCAGTTATGTGAGTTCAAGTGGGTTATGARGCAGTGATGTGMGTTTTCAAGTCGGTTATGAAGCTGTGATGCGAGTTCAAGTGGATCATGAAGCAGTGATGTGAGTTCAAGTGGGTCACGAAGCAGCAATGTGAGTTCAAGTGGGTCATGAAGCGGTGATGTGAGTTCAAGTGGGTCACGAAGCAGTGATGTGAGTTCAAGTGGGTCACGAAGCAGTGATGTGAGTTCAAGTGGGTCACGAAGCAGTGATGTGAGTTCAAGTGGGTCATGAAGCAGTGATGTGAGTTCTCAAGTGAGTCATGAACCAGTGATGTGAGTTCTCAGGTGCTCTTGTTCAGGAACATTTGTATTATTTGTCTTGCTACAGTAACTGCCACCATAGCTCAGACTGAGATCTGTGTCAATCTATATTGGTGCCCAGGCTTGGTATTTGTCTTGCTACAGTGTAACTGCACCATAGCTCAGACTGAGATCTGTGCTAATCTATATTTGGTGCCCAGGCTTGGTATTTGTCTTGCTACAGTAACTGCCACCATAGCTCAGACTGAGATCTGTGTCAATCTATATTGGTGCCCAGGCTTGGTATTTGTCTTGCTACAGTAACTGCCACCATAGCTCAGACTGAGATCTGTGTCAATCTATATTGGTGCCCAGGCTTGGTATTTGTCTTGCTACACGTAACTGCCACCATAGCTCAGACTGAGATCTGTGTTAATCTATATTGGTGCCCAGGCTTGGTATTTGTCTTGCTACAGTAACTGCCACCATAGCTCAGACTGAGATCTGTGCTAATCTATATTGGTGCCCAGGCTTGGTATTTGTCTTGCTACAGTAACTGCCACCATAGCTCAGACTGAGATCTGTGTCAATCATATTGGTGCCCAGGCTTGGTATTTTGTCTTGCTACAGTAACTGCCACCATAGCTCAGACTGAGATCTGTGCCAATCTATATTGGTGCCAGGCTTGGTATTGTCTTGCTACAGTAACTGCCACCATAGCTCAGACTGAGATCTGTGTCAATCTATATTGGTGCCCAGGCTTGGTATTTGTCTTGCTACAGTAACTGCCACCATAGCTCAGACTGAGATCTGTGTCAATCTATATTGGTGCCCGGGCTTGGTATTTGTCTTGCTACAGTAACTGCACCATAGCTCAGACTGAGATCGTGTGTAATCTATATTGGTGCCCGGGCTTGGTATTTGTCTTGCTACAAGTAACTGCCACCATAGCTCAGACTGAGATCTGTGTAATCTATTTGGTGCCCAGGGCTTGGTATTTGTCTTGCTACAGTAACTGCCACCATAGCTCAGACTGAGATCTGTGTCAATCTATATTGGTGCCGGGCTTGGTATTTGTCTTGCTACAGTAACTGCCACCATAGCTCAGACTGGAGATCTGTGTCAATCTATATTGGTGCCCGGGCTTGGTATTTGTCTTGCTACAGTAACTGCCACCATAGTCAGACTGAGATCTGTGTCAATCTATTGGTGCCCAGGCTTGGTATTTGTCTTGCTACAGTAACTGCCACCATAGCTCAGACTGAGATCTGTGTCAATCTATATTGGTGCCCGGGTTGGTATTTGTCTTGCTACAGTAACTGCCACCAATAATCAGACTGAGATCTGTGCTAATCTATATTGGTGCCCAGGCTTGGTGGAGGAGGCCCCAATCTTCTTTTTATTTTTTTATTTAAATATTTTGAACCTTTATTCAAGTCAGTTAAGAACAAATTCTTATTTACAATGAAGGCCTAGGAACAGTGGGTTAACAGCCTGTTCAGGGGCAGAACGACAGATTTTTACCTTGTCAGCTCGGGCGATTCATCTTGCGACCTTTCGGTTACTAGTCCAACATTCTAACCACTAGGCTACCTGCCGCCGCCACTTGGTTTATCATATGTATAAACGACGAGGCTATAGAGTGGTTTATGCAGACTTAAGAGGCTACTTTGGAGAGTTGAAATCCCCTGCATGTTAGCTGGCGGGAACCCCCCCTTTTGGAACCTTGTTTTATTTTTTCTGGTGTCGTATAGTTGGTGTTCAGGGTTTATATAGTTTAAGGCTCGGTGAGAATGAGGAGAGTTCAACACATGGGGAAAGATACCACCCTATGTTTACACTAGGTTTCAGTCTGCATATTGGTTGGTCAAGTACAATGGCAGGTAACAGACTGTGTTTATGTACATGGGACATTAGAGGGAGCTTTAATCCCAGCTACGTTCCCAATGTCATCCTGTTTCAGCCGTTCCGAGCTACGTTTCCTAATGTCATCCTGTTTCAGTCGTTCCTTGCTACCATTCCTAACTCCATCCTGTTTTCAGGCGTCCCGAGCTACCATTCCTAATCTCATCCTGTTTCAGGCGTCCCGAGCTACCGTTCCTAATGTCATCCTGTTTGTTGTTCCGAGCTACCATTCCTAATCTCATCCTGTTTCAGGCGTCCCGAGCTGTCTACTCCAAACGTCTTGGAGAGAGGTACAGAGGTTTCTAATTGTTTTTAATCTTGGTAATGGTCATTATGAGTCTATCCATAGTAATCATTACTGTAGTTTGTGTATTTTAACAAACTTACATCTGAAGTAAAGACATTCATGCTCAGGTTTATATCAACACACAATCTCCATGTGTTTCAATGCAAACGGGGCTTAATAGGAGATTACTGGGCTTAATAGGAGCTACTGGGCTTAAATAGGAGCATACTGGGCTTAATAGGGACATACTGGGCTTAATAGGAGCATACTGGGCTTAATAGGGAGTAATCCTGAGCTTAATAGGAGCATACTGGGCTTAATAGGAGTATACTGGGCTTAAGAGGAGTATACTGGGCTTAATAGGAGTATACTGGGCCTTAATAAGACAATACTGGGCTTAATAGGAGGCATACTGGGCTTAAATAGGAGCGGCAATGATTTATTTATTGTAATTTACATTCTGTATAGAGGGTTTTGTGCTCCTGTACCCTTTAAGCCCACCTGAGATAATTGTCAAATTTACAAAAAAAGGCATCTATGTATAACAATGCAAGGCTTATTTAACCGTAAAATAAGTCAAATTGCATACAACCATTTAAGCCTGAGAGCTATTTATCTTGTTGTGGTTTACGTATAATAAGTTACGTTGCTACTGTTTATCTATATCCAGGCTGTATCACAACGGGCCGTGATCGGGAGTTCCAATGGGCGGCGCACGATTGGCCCAGCGTCGTCCGGGTTTTGCCGGTGTAGACCGTCATTGTAAATAAGAATTTGTTATTGCCTACCATTGACATTATGTGGGTCCTAGGGGGACATTCAGCATATACCAGATAACATTATGTGGGTCCTGTGGGGGACATTCAGCATATACCAGATAACATTATGTGGGTCCTGTGGGGGGACATTCAGCATATACCAGATAACATTATGTGGGTCCTAGGGGGACATTCAGCATATACCAGATAACATTATGTGGGTCCTGGGAGGGACATTCAGCATATACCAGATACATTATGTGGGTCCTAGGGGGACATTCAGCATATAACCAAGATAACATTATGTGGTCCTAGGGAGGGACATTCAGCATATACCAGATAACATTATGTGGGTCTGGGAGGGACATTCAGCATATACCAGATACATTATGTGTGCCTAGGGGGGACATTCAGCATATACCAGATAACATTATGTGGGTCCTAGGGGGGACATTCAGCATATACCAGATAACATTATGTGGTCCTAGGAGGGACATTCAGCATAGTATGTTGTCCTTCTGAATCTGGCCAGGTAGCGATCCCTTTTCCTTATGAGGTCTGAGGTCTCGGAAGTGATCCATTTCCCTGACCGCTGTTTGATTCGAATTCGTTTCATCGGAGCCAGAGAGTCGAGTGCAGACAAAAACAGATCTTTAAAAAGATACCAAGCTTAATCGACATCGTCACAGTTTAGTACAATGAGACCAATCCAAAATTCCAAGGACCTCTAGAAAACGTTCTTTTGAGTATTGTTTCATAGACCTTCATGTATTTATTACCTGCCTCTAGTAGTATTTTGGATGTCTTACAGGTACAGTAGGTTACCATACGATCACTAAAACCAATATTTAAGACTCCTGACTGACAGACGTTCTCTTGATGATACAATAATCAAATCCAGTTGATTTACTGTCAATACACACCCGGGTTGGCTCAACAATCAGTTGTTTTAGTCCAAATAACAGATTTAAAGTTATACAGGGCATTTACTAGTGTACTTTTCCTAGGTGGTAACTGCACATTTGAATTGAAATCGCCAAGCAGAATACATTCCCTATCAGCCAATACATTGTGATCACAGCAATTCGATTCAAGTAAATCATAGAAATGATTCTGCTTAGAAGGCCGATAGCAAACACCAACAAGTATAGGACGACCTTTAGGAAGAAGTATTTCTACCCATGCAACCTCTAGACCATCCGTTTCCAGATCTGAACGAGGGTTAAAATGCACATCCTTCCGAGTTAAAAAAAACACACRCCGCCACTGTTTCGGTTTCGGGTCAATTCTACGAACGCTACAACCCGGTAGCTCAACCTCATCGTCCTCAGTTGACCCATCGAGTCATGTCTCAGTCACAGCAACTACTTCAGCCCGGGTGTTAGAAGCAAAGAGTTTTAATTCCTCTAATTTCGGCAGCAGGCTCCGTGCGTTCACATGGACACAAAGGAAGTCCTCTCCAATTGAAACAAGTCAAACGTGTCATTTTCCTACTGATACATGGACTATCTCATATAGATTACACTCATCATCCCTGCTTGTGTCCGGCACAATATGAAAGGGAAGATTTCCATCCACGTCTTCCGGTGTCGGTGGAACGGCAGTTTGGGATCATCGCCATGTTTGAATTGTAGAATAAATCAGAAAACGCCAAACTAATGGCTAGAGCCATAATAGATCGATATAATAACAAGATGCAATCATTTAGCTGTTAGTGAGAAGAGCAAAACTCTATAATTATTGTAAATGTTGAAACGAATTGGTCCAAGCAAGGCAAAAGCTTTCTCAGGATTACCACAAAAAAAATGGAAGGGGAAGGAAGTAGATCTATTATCTTGTTGTGGCTCATCAAGTTATGTTGCTACTGTATTGACTGACACGTGGTACGACTGCTAGCATGAAAAACCCATCTGTTCAATGAGCAGGAAATAGTCATTACCCAAGTGAAAGGGGAAGGAAGTAGTATGTCATCATGTGCATATATATCAACACATTCATATCTTCATTTTACATTAAGTGTTATCACTCTTCTGACAAGGTACTAAAATATCTGGAAAATGTGTTTATCTTGAGTGTCACCTCAACACAAGTTTTTTTTTTCAGCTTTGAAATTGTCAACGAGTAGAAACATACACAACTGTCAATAACTTAATAATAAAACATCTGGTATGGATACAGCAACCACATTAACTGGTTGAAACATGAAATAGCAGACATTTTTTATTTTTATTTATTTATTTGAATCCAAAGTTGGAAGTGGTCTTAATAGGTACACTTACCCTAAGCTTGTTTTACTCCATTATTTGTAAACAATGTAGGCCTAATTGTAAACAAAGACTTATTCACTCAACATGGTTACAACTATAATTTTGCATCCATAGCGCTGTCAATRAATTTGAGTGGTTACATTTCTCTAACCCCCATCCCTCAGCTTTATACCAAAACTGTGGCAGGGTGCCCACTTTGTGGCAGGATGTTGTTTTATACCAAAACTGGCAGGGTGCCCACTTTGTGGCAGGAGGCCTGTTGTTTTATACCAAAACTGTGGCAGGGTGCCACTTTGTGGCAGGATGTTGCTTTAAAAAAACTGTGTCAGGGTGCCCACTTTTGGCAGGATGTTGTTTTTATACCAAACTGTGGCAGGGTGCCCACTTTGTGGCAGGGTGTTGTTTGAACTGCAGATTGCCCTTTGATCTAGTAGCCTGCAAAAATAACAATAATGTATCCAATACTGACTAGTCTATTTATCCATTAGGTCTAATAAATGTATCCTATACTGACTAGTCTATTTACCCAACAAATGCATAACACCATACATTTAATAGTGTTTATATTAGCCTCAAAGCGCTACAGCCACTCTGTGATGCCCTTTTATTGAGATCTAGTCGAGATTAAACCTCATAGGAAGACAGTTTTATCATGTGTAGGTTTCATTCCGGTCTCTCTGTTTAACAAATACTCTCTTTGACAGGAGAGAGACAAGACAATCATTCTGAAAGCGGGAAGAGTCCTTCAGAAGAACCAGACCCAGAGACATCCAAACCAGCAAGAGCACACCACTGCTCCCAGTGTGGAAAGAGATTTATCCGGTTAGGGCACCTGAAAGAACATATGAAAACACATACAGGGGAGAAGCCTTTTCACTGCCTCCAGTGTGGAAAGGGTTTTGGACAGTCAGGGCATCTAAAAGTACATGAAAGAAGACACACTGGAGAGAAGCCATATCAATGCTCCCAGTGTGAAAAGAAATGTTTCTCACCAGGGGACCTGAAGTCACATGAGAGACACACACACAGTCTTTAGAGAGGCCTTTCCAATGCTCTCAGTGTGGAAAGAAATTTATCCAGTCATCCCATCTGAAAGAGCATGAAAGAATACACACAGGAGAGAAGCCTTACCAATGCTCTCAGTGTGGAAAGGGGTTTAGATACTCAGGGCATTTAAAAGTGCATGAAAGAACACACACTGGAGAGAAGCCGTATCAATGCTCCAGTGTCAAAAGGGTTTTTTCTCACCAGGGGACTGAGAAAACATGAGAGAACACATTTAGTAGAGAGGCCTTTCCAATGTCTCATGTGGAAAGAGATTTATGCAGTCATCACATCTGAAAAAACACAAGAGAATACACACAGGCGAACAACCATTCCAATGCTCTCATTGTGGAAAAGTTTTACCCGTTTAGGGAACTTGAAAACGCATGAGATGACACACACAGGAGAGAAGCCTTTCCACTGCTCCTTCTGTGGAAAATGTTTTACCCATTTAGGGAACCTGAAAATGCATGAGATGACACACACAGGAAATAAGCCTTTTCACTGTTCCCAGTGTGGAAAGGGTTGGGACACTCAGGGCACCTAAAAGTGCACGAAAGAACACACACTGGAGAGAACCATATCAATGCTCCCAATGTGAAAGTAAATTTTTCTCATCAGGGGACTGAAATCACATGAGAGAACACACACTGTAGAGAGGCCTTTCCAATGCTCTCAGTGTGGAAAGAGTTTTTACCCGGTTAGGGAATCTGAATATGCATTTGAGAACACACACAGGGGAGAAGCCATACCCCTGCTCAGACTGTGGAAAGAGATTTATCCAGCTAGGYGACCTGAAATCACATGAGCGGACACACACAGGAGATAAGCCTTTCCAATGCTCTCAGTGTGGAAAYAGTTTTGCCTGGTTAGGGAACTTGAAAATGCATGAGAGAATACACACAGGAGAGAAGCCTTTCCACTGCTCCTTGTGTGGAAAGAGTTTTACCTTTTTAGGGACACTGAAAAAGCATGAGATGACACACACAGGAGAGAAGCCTTTCCAATGCTCCCAATGTGGAAAGAGTTTTACCCAGTTAGTGAACCTGAAAAGGCATGAAGCAACACACACAGGATAGAATCCTTTCCAGTGTCCTCAGTGTGGAAAGACATTTTCCCAGTCAGAGGACATGAAATCACATAAGAGAATAGAGGCTGTGTTCTGACTTATAGTTTTGACAAACTTTTTGTGCTTTGGTTTATGCCACATCAAATAAAATTGTATGTAAGAAAAAAAAAAGAGGCTTACTTTTGTTCTTAGTAAATTTTTTCTCAAAACATGTTCACATCTAAAATTAGAATATATTTAGCATGTATTTGATTTTGATTATGAATTTTTATTGATAAATATAAACCCTTAGTGTTCATTATATTATATGATTTGGATATTGTTATTTAAATAAATGTAATTAATCATTAATGTGCTTTTCTTGATTCTGACCTTAAACCTCTTGAATTTATTCGTTGTGTTTTTCATCGAGTTCATTTGTGTAGTAGTTATCAAGCTAAACGTGTGTGATAATGAGATGACATTGTTCTGATAACATTGATAAAGTTGTTGACATTGATTAAATATTTACTACCTCAATGTAGTGGGCCTTCAGTACTGTTCCATCAGATACAACACAGGTGCTGATTTGTAAAAATGATTTGATTATTTCAACATTTATCTGAATAAAAGTAAAAGGATAAATTTTTTTAGCTGTGTGGATGTTAATTATTATACACCTTATCTATGTATTGTTATACCATGTAGAAGCAGTATAGACCTAGTCTGTTCATTATATACATCTACATGATGTATTGTTACACCACGTAGGAGCAGTATAGACCTGTCTGTTCATTATATACATCTACATGATGTATTGTTACACCCATGTTGGAGCAGTATAGACCTAG
>NW_019944642.1:88677-90947 GCF_002910315.2 Salvelinus sp. IW2-2015
ATAGACTTATCAAACAATCCTACTTCAGATGTGTTGCCTTACGTATCGATGTATCCATACCCATGACTATCATGCAACCATACTATCATGTGTTGCCACTAATCATTGTATCCTACCATGGACTATATCCAACCCAGCTCGTGTAGTCCACTATCATGTTATCCTAACCATTGACTATATTACCAACCTCCATCGCTGTAATGCCACTGATCATGTTATCCGGCTCTACTATGATCTATATCTAACCAACTCCTCCATGTGCGTTGCCACTATCATGTATTCCTTACCATGACTATATCCAACCCTAATCAATTGGTTGCCACTCACTATCTAGTTATCCTACCATGCACCTATATCCAACCCAACTCCGATGTGTGTGGGCACTATCTATGTATCCTACCATGACATATATCAACCCCCACTCCAATGTGGTTGCCACTATCATGTATCCCTACCACCATGACTATATCAAACCTAACTCCATGCTGACTGTTGTCAACCACTATCATGTATCCTACCATGACTATATCCAACCCAACTCCATGTGTTGTCACTATCATGTATCCTACCATGACTATATCCAACCCAACTCCATGTGTTGCCACTATCATGTATCCTACCTGGCTGAAGCTTTGATCCAGTGGAAGAAGTTTTGAGGAGCAGGGAGGTTAAAGGTCACTTCAGGATACAGCTGCTGCTCTACACTATCCCTAGATAATCCAGTAATAAGAGAAATTTAATAGAATATTTAAGGCCTATCAAATCTGATTTTAATTGTTCTGCCTAATTTCGTATTTACATGTTGTTTTTTGGAGGTTTCTGATTTGTCCCTGTTTTTCTGTATCTCAAAATCACAGTTAACAGAAAAACAACAATACTTAAACCACATCAGGAGACCACTTTTGAAGTCCGAATAATCTAAGACATTTTCATTTTTGGGTGTAGATACCCTTTAATTCAAGTGGCACCAGCAAGAGCCTTGCTTGGTTAGTGGTGTCTCTGTAGCACACATGTGATTGCAGAGTCTGCTGAACAAATCACAACTGGATTGATGACAATGATATCATTCTGCCAGGTAGGCATAGACTACTTTGTAGTTAACATTTAATTGACAAGGTTTTTGAGAAGCCTTTCCATCCACCAGAAGATGGTTGTCATTAGCTTCATCGCTAACAGTTACATAGTGGTAGACAATCAGCATCATCGCTAACAGCTACATAGTGGTAGACAATCAGCATCATCGCTAACAGCTACACACAGTGGTAGACAATCAGCATCATTGCTAACAGCTACACACAGTGGTAGACAATCAGCATCATCGCTAACAGCTACACATAGTGCTAGACAATCAGAATCATCGCTAACAGCTACACACAGTGGTAGACAATTAGCATCATCGCTAACAGCTACACAGTGGTAGACAATCAGCATTATTGCTAACAGCTACACACAGTGGTAGACAATTAGCATCATTGCTAACAGCTACACACGGTGGTAGACAATCAGCTTCATTGCTAACAGCTACACAGTGGTAGACAATCAGCATCATCGCTAACAGCTACATAGTGGTAGACAATCAGCATCATTGCTAACAGCTACAGGAGTGCTAGACAATCAGCATTATTGCGAACAGCACACACAGTGGTAGACACATAGCATCATGCTAACAGCTACACACGGTGGTAGACAATCAGCATCTTCCATGCGACACGTACACAGTGTAGACAATATCAGCATCATCGCTAACAGGCTACATAGTGGAGACAATCAGCATCATGCTAACAGCCTACATAGTGGTAGACAATCAGCCTTATTGCTAACAGCTACACACAGTGGTAGACAATTAGCATCATGCTAACAGCTACAAGTGGTAGACAATCAGCATCATTGCGTAAACAGCTCACACAGTGGTAGACAATCAGCATCATTGCTAACACTACACAGTGGTAGACATCAGCATCTCGGCTAACAGCTACATAGTGGTTAGACAACAGCATATTGCTAACAGCTACACACACGTGCGTAGCACAATTAGCCATCATTGCTAACAGCTACATAGTGGTAGACAATGATCGGCATTAATGCTAACCAGCTACACACCAGTGCGTAGACAATACGCAATCCAGGACTAACAGCTACCATAGTGGCTAGACACATCAGCATTTGGCTAACCGCTACATAGTGGTAGCACAATCAGCATCATGCTAACAGCTACATAGACTAGCTCGCTACAGCACACATGGTTGCACGACATTAATTGCTAACAGCTA
>NW_019944642.1:90972-99448 GCF_002910315.2 Salvelinus sp. IW2-2015
CACACAGTGGTAGACAATTAGCATCATTGCTAACAGCTACATAGTGGTAGACAATCAGCATTAATGCTAACAGCTACATAGTGGTAGACAATCAGCATCATCACTAACAGCTACATAGTGGTAGACAATTAGCATCATTGCTAACAGCTACACATAGTGGTAGACAATCAGCATTAATGCTAACAGCTACATAGTGGTAGACAATCAGCATCATTGCTAACAGCTACATAATGGTAGACAATCAGCATCATTGCTAACAGCTACACACAGTGGTAGATAAACGCGCACACACAGACATAGGCATTTACGCTCGGTGTCCTCTCTAGAAAGTTGAAGGAAAATACAAATCACTCAGGCGAATTTAACGACGATTTGGGGCACTGGGTTCAGAACAACTCCGATAAAAAAGCATATACACGTTACACAAACTATGGCAACGTGGGCACTGCTTCGTGTGGCGGCAACATGCCCCTCCGTGAGAGAAGCTTTCATTGTTTTTGTGCAGGTGTTGTTGGCGGTGCGTCTTGGTCAATTTAGCTCGGAAAATGACACCCTCGTCAATCTGTCACCTAATCCTGCCTAATGAGCAGGTCAGCCCTGGAGGAAAGTATTGGCTGTAAGAAGGAAGAGAAAACATAACATCTGGTTGTTTCTAAATTACTCCTTATGACATTGTTTGTCAGATTAAACAATGTAATACATATTTTTCCAATCTGCGTTACCCACTCCAGTCAACAGATGACGATGTGCGTATTGCGTGTAATCTGATGGACGAGACGGGAGGCTTCTTCAACAGCGTCAACAGGCTAGTGATTCAACCACCTCCGTAGCTTGCTAGCAAAAATAAAAACGAAACATTGAAGCTCTTTAGACCAATCTTGTGTATATTAATCTTAGTGTTTTGAACATAATTCTGTTTACGTATCTACTTGTTAATTTAAACGTAATTTAATTGTTAAATGACATTTTGCAAATGTGTTCAATTGATACTGAGTCTAGCACTAGGCTAATGCTAGCTAGTTAGCTAACATCACCATGAGCTCACTAAGCTACTCCCCCCTTGCTAAAGTAGAGGAGGTCTGCTGGACGGAGAAAGAAGCTCTGGGGCTCAACATTATCGTGAAAGAAGAGCAGGAGGATATTACAGTGAAAGGAGAGGAAGACGTTTTCAGAATAAAACAGGAGGAAGAGGAGGATATCACATTGGAAGAATACGAGGGTGATGTTAATGTGAAAGAAAAGGAAGAACATTTTAGAGTGAAAGAGGAGGTAGAAGCTTTCAGAATTAAAAAGGAGGAAGAGGAAGATATCACATTGAAAGAATACGAGGATGATGTTAATGTGAAAGAAGAGGAAGAACATTTTAGAGTGAAAGAGGAGGTAGAAGCTTTCAGAATTAAAAAGGAGGAAGAGGAAGATATCACATTGGAAGAAGAAGAGAATACAGTGAAAGAAGAGGAAGAGCCTCTTTTACTCCAAAATGTTATCTCAATAAAAGAGGAGGAAGACGTTTTGGGAGTGAAAGAGGAAGAGGAGACTGCAGATCCTGTTAACACCAGTGAGTATTGTCATAAAAACAGGGGACACAAACTATGCAGTTGTTGAACTAGGCTGTGTGTGTTTTTAAAGGGGCATTCTACTGACGTTCTACACTTGAATATGTTGTTCAGTACTGTATTCATTTATAAAGGGGCAATCTGCGATTGGTACATGCATTGATTTACTTTTAAATGAATGATATAGCCTAGGCTTTTTGTTCTTGGAGAATACAACTCAGAAATGCCCAATGAGCTTAGACCTACACTATGCACATTTACATCGAGTCATTTAGCAAACGCTCTTATCCAGAGAGACTTACAGTAGTGAGTCATTTAGCAAACGCTCTTATCCAGAGAGACTTACAGTAGTGAGTATTTAGCAAACGCTCTTATCCAGAGAGACTTACAGTAGTGAGTCATTTAGCAAACGCTCTTATCCAGAGAGACTTACAGTAGTGAGTCATTTAGCAGACCCTACAGTACTGTTACGGACACTTATGTTACTGTCAGTCAACCCTGTTACGAACACTTATGTAACGTCCTAATTATTAAACGGAACAAAAAAATAAACGCAATATGCAACAATTTCAAAGCTTTTACGGAGTTATAGTTCATATAAGGAAATATATTTCAGATTTCACATTAATGGGAATTACAGATGTCTTAAAAAAAGGTAAGGGCGTGGATCAGAAAACCAGTCAGTATCTGGTGTGACCACCCTTTGCCTCAACTGGAACACGCTGTCGTACATGTCGATCCAGAGCATCCCAAACATGCTCAATGGGTGTTCAGTATGCAGGACATGGAAGAACTGGGACATTTTCAGCTTCCAGGAATTGTGTACAGATCCATGCGTATATTTATAATGCTGAAACATGAGGTGATAGCGGCAGATGAATGGCATGACAATGGGCCTCAGGATCTCGTCACGATATTGCTGTTCATTCAAATTGCCATCGATAAAATGCAATTGTGTTCATTGTCCGTAGCTCATGCCTGCTCATACGATAACCCCACCGCCACCATGGGGCACTCTGTTCACAACGTTGACATTAGTCAACCGCTTGCCCACACGAGGCCATACACAATGTCTGGCATCTGCCCGGTACAGTTGAAACCGTGATTTCATCCGTGAAGAGCACACTTCTCCAGCGTGCCAGTGGCCATCGATGGTGAGAGTTTCCCCACTGAAGTCGGTTACGACGCCAAACTGCAGTCAGGTCAACACCCTGGTGAGGACGATGAGCACACAGATGCGCTTCCCTGAGACGGTTTCTGACAGTTTGTGCAGAAATTCTTGGTTGTGCAAACCCACAATTTCATAAGCTGGTCTCAGACATTCCAGCAGGTGAAGAAGCCGGATGTGGAGGTCCTGGGCTGGTGTGGTACACGTGGTCTGCGGTTGTGAGGCCGGTTGGATGTACTGACAAATGATCTGAAACAACGTTGGAGGCGGCTTATGGTAGAGAAATTAACGCTTTTTGGCAACACCTCTGGTGGACATTCCTGCAGTCAGCATGCCAATTGCACGCTCCCTCAAAAGTTGAGACATCTGTGGCAATGTGTTGTGTGACAAAACTGCACATTTTAGAGTGGCCTTTTATTGTCCCCAGCACAAGCTGCACCTGAGTAATGATCATGCTGTTTAATCAGCTTCTTGATATGCCACACCTGTCAGGTGGATGGATTATCTTGACAAAGGAGAAATACTCATTAACAGGGATGTAAACAAATTTGTGCACAACATTTTGAGAGAATTAAGATTTTTGTGCATATGGATCATTTCTGTTCATGAATCATGGGACCAACACTTTACATGTTGCGTTTATATTTTTGTTCATACACAGCCAGGTAATGAACATAGCTGGCTATATTGCTGATACTAGCTATACACTATAATATTACTCATACCTGGCTATATTGTTGATACTAGCTATACACTATAATATTATTCATACCTGGCTATATTGTTGATACTAGCTATACACTATATAATACTATTCATACCTGGCTATGTTGCTGATACTAGCTATACACTATAATATTTTTCATACCTGGCTATATTGTTGATACTAGCTATACACTATAATATTATTCATACCTGGCATTTTGTTGATACTAGCTATACACTATATAATACTATTCATACCTGGCTATATTGCTGATACTAGCTATACACTATATAATACTATTCATACCTGGTCTTATAAAACTAGTTAGCTGGAATTACCTTAAAGTCTCTGTGTTAAACTAGCTAGCTAGTTAGTGAGGTTTTAATTGTTTTTTGGACAATACCAATTATCTTTCTTCTAATACAGGTATTCCCAAACTGGGAATGCCAGTATTCACATTTGTCTTCACATTTTCAAACAGTCCATTTTATATTTACATTTTCTAAATTAAGACCCCTCCCAAAGGCAGGGGTCTCAGATAAATGTTCTGTATTAACAGACCCCTCCCAAAGGCACGGGTCTCCAGTTAAATGTTCTGTATTAACAGACCCCTCCCAAAGCACGGGTCTCCAGTNTGTTCTGTATTAACAGACCCCTCCCAAAGCACGGGTCTCCAGTTAAATGTTCTGTATTAACAGACCCCTCCCAAAGGCACGGGTCTCCAGTTAAAGGTTCTATATTAAGACCCCTCCGTGTCTCAGTTTAAGGTTCTATATTAAGACCCTCCTATAGTTTGGCTTCTATTAGCTTTAGAGAGCTCATGGTCTCATTCAGGCTCCCTCGTAATTCACACTGGTTACATTTCTCCAACACACAGCTTAATACAGAAACAAAGATGACCAGCTTTTTTGTTGTTTAATGTGATGACACACTCTGCTCTTTTATTGAGGAACCTAGTCTGGATTAAACCTCATAAGAATACTGTAATATCCTGGTATATTTATGTTAAGTATTATGTTTTCCAATAGATGGCAGTATGGACTCAATACGGGGTTTGCTTTCCCGCTATTCGTGGCCGTTTTCTATGTCTGCCATATAACCATGCTTGAGAAAACCTCTGGTAGTTTACGCCAGGTGCATTCCGGGAATGTTATTCTAAGTTACAATTAAATACTAAACGTACTTGTGTCATCAATCTAAGAAGCATCCTAAGATACTACATATTTGCCGACGAGGATGGGATCAACTGGTGCTGCCCAATCAGAGAACTTGAATCCTCTGCTAAGAGTCTGTCAATTTCCACATCCACTTTAGGCTTCAKGGCATATGGAACTGATCTTGCCCTATAGTATCTGGGAGTAGCATCTGCAGCAACATGAATGGTAGCTTGGACACCTTTTTTAAAAATGTCCCTAGCTGTTCTTTGAAAACACTCTCATGCTTTGAAAAGCACCTGCTGTAGTGTCAATATCTCTGTTGGTGACCTGTTGGTGACCAATTTTATTTCCTTCACCCACCCTCTCCCTAGTAAGCTGGGGCCAGTACCTTCCACTACTAAGAGAGGCAGACTTTTTTTTTCTCTTTTGTCCTTGATTTTCCACTTGAACATCAGCAACTCCAATCACAGTGATCTTCTCCCCTGTGTAATGTTTTTGAGTTTAAATAGGGGTGTCTCTCAGTTTAGGCACTTCAACGGTTTTCCACTTGTCATTGAATTGGAACCTGTTAATCAGTGTGATGCTACATCCTGTGTCTTATTTCAAAACGGTTCCTTAAGTCCATTTAGTCCCATTTCCACAATGAAAGGATTCACCTTTTTCATATTCGCCCCCCATGTACACTGTACATCCACAATGAAAGGATACACCTTTTTCACATTCGCCCCCCATGTACACTGTACATCCACAATGAAAGGATACACCTTTTTCACATTCGCCCCCCATGTACACTGTACATCCACAATGAAAGGATACACCTTTTTCATATTCGCCCCCCCATGTACACTGTACATTGAGAACGCTTGCTCTGCGTCTGCGCACTCACTTTCTATTACTTGAATACTAAACATACTTACTTGTCCGGTGTCATCAATCTAAGAAGCATCCTAAGATACTACAAATACATTTTTTTATCATGTGGGGGTTTTCATTCAGGTCTCTGTTTTCTCTTTGGCAGGAGAGAGACCAGACTCTCATTCTGATAGCGGGAAGAGGCCTTCAGGGGAACCAGAGCCAGCGACGTCCAAACCAGTGAGACGACACCACTGCTCCCACTGTGGAAAGAGTTTTGCCCGGTTAGGGAACCTGAGCATGCATGAGAGAATACACACAAGAAAGAAGCCACAGTCTGGAGAAAAGCCTCATCAATGCTCTGAATGTGGAAATACTTTTAGTCGGTTAGGAAACCTGAAAAGGCATGAGAAGAAACACAAGAGGAAGAACCCATACCACTGTGCCCAATATGAAAATAGTTTTTTCTCAACAGGGGGCTTAAAAAAGCATGAGGAAACACACTCTGTAGAGAGGCCTTTCCAATGCTCCCAGTGTGAAAAGAGTTTTACCCAATTAGCGCAGCTGAAAATCCATGAGAGAATACATTCTGGAGTGAAGCCCTACCACTGTTCCCAGTGTGGAAAGAGTTTTATCCAGTTAGGGAACCTGAAATTACATGAGAGAATACATTCTGGAGTGAAGCCCTACCACTGTTCCCAGTGTGGAAAGAGTTTTACCCAGTCAGGGAACCTGAAAATGCATGAGACAACACACACTGGAGATAAACCTTACCACTGTTCCCAGTGTGAAAGGAGTTTTTTCTCATCAGGGGCACTGAAAAAGCATGAAAAAACACACTCTGTAGAGAGGCCTTTCCACTGCTCTCATTGTGGAAAGAGTTTTACAGAGTTATGGAAGCTGAATATCCACGAGAGAATACACTCAGTAGAGCGGCCATTCCAATGCTTCCAGTGTGAAAAGAAATGTTTCTCATTAAATTCCCTGAAACAACATGAGAGAATACATTCTGGAGTGAAGCCTTACCACTGTTCCCAGTGTGGAAAGAGTTTTACCCAGTTAGGGAACCTGAAAATGCATGAGACAATACACACCGGAGAGAAACCTTAAGACTGTTCTCAGTGTGAAAATAGTTTTAACTTGTCAGGTGAACTGGAAACATATGAGAGACTAAATACAAATCACACACCAATAATGCTGTAAGTGTGGACAGAGGTTTACCCTATTAGCAAGCTTTGTTAAAAATATAAATATAATCTTAACTGTGTGTGTGTGTGTTTTGCGTTTCTGTGTATGTGTAGGAGAGTTAAAATTGTTATTTTATCAAATGTCATGTTATTCCTATTTAGAACCATAGAACACCCAGGTCAAGGGTCAGTGGCCCACAAACAGGAATATTCCCAGTTCAGACCGAAGGTGGAACCAGATCACTGTGATCACCAGGAACTTTACTTCTGGTTTCTATTTGTATTTGTTGATCTTCTGGTACTGCCTGATGATGTTTAAGAGGCAGCCTCACCCATTGCTGACCGGTGTATCAAATCAAGCACACAGCCATCAAGCACACAGCCATCTCCATAGACAAACATTGGCAGTAGAATGGCCTTACTGAAGAGCTCAGTGACTTTCAACGTGGCACCGTCATAGGATGCCAGCTTTCCATCAAGTCAGTTCGTCAGATTTCTGCACTGCTAGTGTTGCCCCGGTCAACTGTAAGTGTTGTTATTGTGAAGTGGAAACGTATAGGCGCAACTATGGCTCAGCTGCAAAGTGGTAGGCCTCATAGAACGGGACCTCCGAGTGCTGAAGCGTGTAAAAATCGTCTGTCCTTAGTTGCAACACTGCCTCTGGAGGCAACGTCAGCACAATAACTGTTCGTCGTGAGCTTCATGAAATGGGTTTCTATGGCCGAGCAGTCGCACACAAGCCTAAGATCACCATGTGCAATGTCAAGCTTCGGGTGGAATGGTGTAAAGGTCACCGCCAACTTTCTGGGGCTGTTTTTCATGGTTCGGACTAGGCCCCTTAGTTCCAGTGAAGGGAAATCTTAACGCTACTGCATACTAGACAATTCTGTGCTTCCAACTTTGTAGCAACAATTTGGGAAAGGCCCTTTCCTGTTTCACAGCATGACAATGCCCCTGTGCAGAAAGCAAGGTCCATACAGAAATGGTTTGTCCAGATCGGTGTGTGGAAGAACTTGACTGGCCTGCACAGAGCCCTGACCTCAACCCCATCGAACAAATTTGAGATGGATTGGAACGCCGACTGCGAGCCAGGCCTAATTGCCCAACATCAGTGCCCGACCTTACTAATGCTCTTGTAGCTGAATGGAAGCAAGTCCCCTGCAGCAATGTTCCAACATCTGGTGGAAAGCCTTCCCAGAAGAGTGGAGGCTGTTGTAGCAGCAAATGCGGGACCAACTCCATATTGATACCCGTTGTTTTGGAATGAGATGTTCGACTAGCAGGTGTCCACATACTTTTGGCCATGTAGTGTATGTGTTGTAAATCGCTCCTGTTATAAGTCCATAAAGTTAGTCATTAAAGCATCTCAAGGTTAATGCTATGGGCATCGTCAGACATGTTTGTGAGACTAGAACAATGTAACTTTCAGAGTTTAACAGAGTGCTAAAATGTATTGCTAGCCTAGCTTGCTGTTTTTAGCTTAGCTTGACTTTTGTGTTGCCGATGGCTAGCCGGGCTGGTATGCTAGTGTTGCATTATAGGAGATGTAGTTTTTAGCTTTCGTAGGTCTGAATGGGGATAAATGCGGTTTCACGTTGTAGCTTGGTTGTATTAGTGTTTCTGTACGTGAGTTGTTGTATTTTAATACTGTCAACACTGAAAGCACCTAGCAATGTATTGGAGATGAGAGACAGGATGTGTGATACCTTCAAGCTCCTCTATAGAACAATTTGTCAGATGGTGCATCGCAGTCTGTTCATATATCATCATTGGAGACTGGTGTGTTCCAGTCTCTTCATATATCATCATTGGAGACTGGTGTGTTCCAGTCTCTTCATATATCATCATTG
>NW_019944642.1:99475-105103 GCF_002910315.2 Salvelinus sp. IW2-2015
TAAAATATATTTTGATGTTTACCACTTTTTTTGGTTACTACATGATTCCATGTGTTATTTCATAGTTTTGATGTCTTCACTATTATTCTACAATGTAGAAAAAGTCAAAATAAAGAAAAACCTTGAATGAGTAGGTGTGTCCAAACTTTTGACTGGTACTATATATAATGAACAGACTAGGTCTATACTGCTCCTACGTGGTGTAACAATACATCATGTAGATGTATATAATGAACAGACTAGGTCTATACTCTCCTACTGGTGTAACAATACATCATGTAGATGTATATAATGAACAGACTAGGTCTATACTGCTCCTACGTGGTGTAACCATACATCATGTAGATGTATATAATGAACAGACTAGGTCAATACTGCTCCAACATGGTGTAACAATACATCATGTAGATGATATAATGAACAGACTAGGTCTATACTGCTCCAACGGGGTGTAACAATACATCATGTAGATGTATATAATGAACAGACTAGGTCAATACTGCTCCAACGTGGTGTAACAATACATCATGTAGATGTATATAATGAACAGACTAGGTCTATACTGCTCCTACGTGGTTGTAAAAATACATCATGTAGATGTATATAAAGAACAGACTAGGTCTATACTGCTCCTACGTGGTGTAACAATACATCAGTAGATGTATATAATGAACAGACCAGGTCTATACTGCTCCTACGTGGTGTAACAATACATCATGTAGATGTATATAATGAACAGACTAGGTCTATACTGCTCCTACACGTGTAACAATACATCATGTAGATGTATATAATGAACAGACTAGGTCTATACTGCTCCTACATGGTGTAACAATACATCATGTAGATGTATAAATGAACAGACTAGGTCTAACTGCTCCTACGTGGTGTAACAATACATCATGTAGATGTATATAATGAACAGACTAGGTCTATACTGCTCCTACGTGGTGTAACAATACATCATGTAGATGTATATAATGAACAACTAGGTCTATACTGCTCCTACGTGTGTAACAATACATCATGTAGATGTATATAATGAACAGACTAGGTCTATACTGCTCCTACGTGGTGTAACAATACATCATGTAGATGTATATAATGAACAGACTAGGTCTATACTGCTCCTACATGGTGTAACAATACATCATGTAGATGTATATAATGAACAGACTAGGTCTATACTGCTCCTACGTGGTGTAACAATACATCATGTAGATGTATATAATGAACAGACTAGGTCTATACTGCTCCTACGGGGTGTAACAATACATCATGTAAATGTATATAATGAACAGACTAGGTCTATACTGCTGCTACACGGTGTAACAATACATCATGTAGATGTATATAATGAACAGACTAGGTCTATACTGCTCCTACATGGTGTAACAATACATCATGTAGATGTATATAATGAACAGACTAGGTCTATACTGCTCCTACATGGTGTAACAATACATCATGTAGATGTATATAATGAACAGACTAGGTCTATACTGCTCCTACATGGTGTAACAATACATCATGTAGATATATAATGAACAGACTAGGTCTATACTGCTCCTAGATGGTGTAACAATACATCATGTAGATGTATATAATGAACAGACTAGGTCTATACTGCTCCTACACAGTGTAACAATACATCATGTAGATGTATATAATGAACAGACTAGGTCTATACTGCTCCTACGTGGTGTAACAATACATCATGTAAATGTATATAATGAACAGACTAGGTCTATACTGCTCCTACATGGTGTAACAATACATCATGTAGATGTATATAATGAACAGACTAGGTCTATACTGCTCCTACGTGGTGTAACAATACTTCATGTAAATGTATATAATGAACAGACTAGGTCTATACTGCTCCAACATGGTGTAACAATACATCATGTAGATGTATATAATGAACAGACTAGGTCTATACTGCTCCTACGTGGTGTAACAATACATCATGTAGATGTATATAATGAAACAGACTAGGTCTATACTGCTTCTACATGTATAAGATTCTTCAAAGTAGCCGCCCTTTTGCCTTGATGACAGCTTTGCACACTCTTGGCAATGAATGACATTCATTACATCAAATGAAACGTATTAACTTGTCAGGATGCTGAACTAAAACTGTGAGTCTCTTCATAGTTTCAATAACAACAACAGTAACTTTCTGAGCATTCGTTTCAAACTAAAAATTAAAGTCCCAACATTCAACTTTTCTTCAATTGTCCATTTATTTGTCAATGTTCCTTTTTTATTTATTTTTATTTTTTTAACCGCTATCCGATGGGTCTCTTCACAGGTCATCCATACCAGGTGGTAACTTTTGGTGACTCTGTAGACCGTTTTTTGGGGTGTTTGGTTGGAGGATAACCAGTGTGGTTCGCTTCAAAACTCTGTCTCTGCAGACGGCCCACCAGAACATCAGATTCTCCTTGTAGGGTTTCCATTGTGTCGGTCCTCAAGAGTAGCTTTGGAGGTGTCCCCGGGTTTCTCCTGAACTCGCCACGCTCAGTATCCACAATGTATGATCTGGGCTGTTCAGCTTGACCCTTTCACTGTTGCCGTAGTCGTGCAGCCTTTTGTCTTGGTCGAGCTTCACGTGGACGGAGACACCTGGCTGTAACGGTGGCAGGTGGTCTGGCGCCTGCCATCAGAGTCTTGCGCCGTGACACCTGTGTTAGTAGGTCCTATAGGATGCTTTTGCCTCAGAGTCTTGCTTGGCAACCTTCTTCAAGTCTGGCCACCTAGGTTCTAGTTTTTTTTGCAAAGGTTGGAAGCTTTGTCTGTAACTGATGCCCCATGAGTAGCTGTGATGGGCTACAATCGGTGTCGCTCTGTAGGTAAGAAGAGCTTCTTGCTTTAAAAAAAATGTCTTAGCCGTCTGGACAGGTCTCTCAGCTTCTCCATTGGCTTGTGAGGTCATGTGATCAAACCCATACTCTTCCTTGAAGGACTGTAATTCGGGAAGATGTGAACTGCCCTTGTGTTATCGGACACCGAGACCTCAGCTATTTCCCGACATGCGAAAAACAACATGCTCTTCATGTTCCACTCACTCACTAGGAGCTGCCGGATTYCCCCAGCTGTAGAAGAAGGCCACATGCCTCCTCTCCCGGCCACACCATCGCCAACCTGCTTAATCATCTGGCATGTGTACCGCTTCTATGAATCTTGAGAAGTAACCGACGACAACCAGGTACTGCTGTCTGTCAACCTCACATAGGTCGGCCGCGACGCGTTGACCAAGATCTCTGTCTGGCRACTTGGTGGTCATCAACGGTTGTTTGCGTTGTGTTGGCTTGGTAACCTGACACGGCTTTCACTGACTCACTTTGTCCTCTAAGTGCATACTGAGTCCCGGGCCACCACACTGAGCGTTGAGCACGTTCTCTGCCCTTTGAGGCCCCTTGGTAAACCCTCGTGGATCTTGCTGAGAAGCTCGCTGGAATCACAATTCTCTCTCCGTGAGCAGTAGTCCATCTGATTCACTTAGGAGCCCTGTCTCGCTAAAGTAGGTCTTGACTGTCTCGTTGTTTTGATGTGTTTTGGCCACCCGTGCCTTGTGTACTTCAGTGCTGTCTGTATTCCCTTCTCTTCACCACTTGCGTGTGAAATCTGGTGAAGGGTATGTGATGAAACTGGTCTGTGCTCGTTCACTGCGTCAACAAAGGCTGCGACTTCTTCCAGGTCTGAGCTCTTTAGGCGGACCGACGGTTGTCTTGAGAGTGTGTCGGCAATGAGCAGCGTTTTGCCTGCGGTATATTCAGCTTTGGGGGCTGAACCTCATCATTCTGATAAGCGATCGCTGGCAGCGCACAGGGACCTCACCCGGGTTTTTGTAGTTAAACAACGGGGGACCTCACCCGGGTTTTTGTAGTTAAACAACGGCACCAAACGGTTTGTTTTAAAAGTCTCCAGGCCGCACAGGTAACGTGAGAACTTCTCACAAGCCCAAACAGACGCCAAGCACACCTTCTCTATCTAGGCACACCTTCTCTATCTAGGCACACCTTCTCTATCTAGGCACACCTTCTCTATCTAGGCACACCTTCTCTATCTAGGCACACCTTCTCTATCCAGGCACACCTTCTCTATCCAGGCACACCTTCTCTCAGCAGAAGAGAGGGTACGTGAGCAGAAGGCCACAGGCAGCATTTTCCTTTCATGCTCTTGTAACAGTACTCTTCCAATGCCATAACTGCTGGCATCAACGCTCGCCACTGTGGGTCTCAACATCTTAGCATCCTAGTATTGGTGATGACTAAGGTTGCAAAATGACAATAAATTCCCTGGTTTTCCCAAAGTCCCGKTTGGAGATTTCCCAGAATAAGCAGGAAATCCGGGGAATCTCCAACCAGGATTTCTGGAAAACCAGAGAATTTGGGGGGAAGGTCCTGGAATGTTGCAGCCCTAGTGCTGATACTAGCATGCCCTTTTACTGTTCTAAAGGTCTTGGCTTCTTCCCCAGGACAAGACGACGTCTTGCTTCAGAAGTTTGTTGAGTGGCTGCAGCTCAGTGCAACTGTTTTTGGTAAGTATCTGCATTAGGTAGTTAACCATGCCTAGTATCTGTTTTCAGCTCTGTAACGTTCTGTGGTTTTACCAGTTCTTGCACTGCCCTTACTGTCTCTGGGTCAGGGCTGACAAAACAAACCTTGCTGATCCGGTGCTCACTTTGGTTTTARAYGKCATTTCTCCTTGTTCAACTTCAGTCCTGAAGCTTTTATCACTCTGAAGGCTTCTGCTAGTCTATCGGTTGTGCTCCTCCCTTTGAGCGTCCATAAACTAAAATGTCGTCCATGTAGCAKTTCACTCCGTCCAGGCCAATCAACAGCTCCCGTTATCTTCTTTTGGAATATTGCAGGTGCACCGATTTATTTCAAAAGAGAAGTATGTGAAAGCAGTATCTCCTTAAAATGGTTTAATGAAGGTTGTTAGCTTCTTGCTAGTTTCATCCAGGGGGAAGCCGGAACCCACAGAACCCACAGAACCCAGCCAGAACCCACGGAACCCAGCCAGAACCCACGGAACCCAGCCAGAACCCACGGAACCCAGCCAGAACCCACAGAACCCAGCCAGAACCCACAGAACCCAGCCAGATCCCACAGAACCCAGCCAGAACCCACAGAACCCAGCCAGAACCCACAGAACCCAGCCAGAACCCACAGAACCCAGCCAGAAAACACTTTGGCTCCTGTAATGGAATGACGTCATCCAACGTTATCAGTACGTATTTCCTCACACACCGCTGCCTCATTTAGCCGCTGTAGGCCCACACCGATGCGGATGCAGCCATTTTTATTGACAACTGGAACCATTGGAAGCACACCACACAAAGGAATCTTGTTGCTTTAAAATGTTCTTAGCTGTCTGGACAGCTGTCACTTATTGCTTCACTTTTGTATGCAAACAGCAGCAAAATGACCCATTTCTTTTGTATTTCCGACATTCATAGTTTTTAGCTGGACAGTATTTCTTCTTGACTGCTCTTCGCAAGAACCCACAGAACCCAGCCAAAACCCACAGAACTCAGCCAGAACCCACAGAACCCAGCCAGAACCCACAGAACCCAGCCAGACCCACGAACCCACAGAACCCAGCCAGAAAACCCTG
>NW_019944642.1:108900-132163 GCF_002910315.2 Salvelinus sp. IW2-2015
ACTACATCTCTTCTAATCATCATTGCCCCGTGCCTGTTTTTCTTTTTGAATGTCCCTTACCTCTTGCCTTTTTCCCTGTGAGAAAACGTCACCTCTTTCACTTGCTTGTCACATGACTGCTCTGTGTTAGACTCTAAATTAGCTGGTGGTTACGGGCCATTTCAATTGCTCTGGTCAGTGTTAGATTACCTATTTTCTTACTGATTTTATATCTGTGCTATGACAATTTTGTCACGGATGTATTCTTCCTTAGTTTCCTCAAAATATGTGCTTAGACAGTTCGTAGAGTCCCCTTATAAAAGCTTCAATGGACTCACCATATCGTTGGTTCATCATCCTCGTCCCGAAATACGATATATTTTTGGCCTCTTTGCCCATGACGTATATCAACGTGCTGATCTGCACGTCACCATCCTCTTTGTGTTAGCTAGTAGCCAGATGGCATGAAACGCTGTTTCCATTCATTCACTCGACTTTTCGAAGAGAAACCCCTCTGGTGGCGAGAACTTGGTCAGTATTTTCCCCACCTATTTTTATGACCTTTATTAAACTAGGCAAGTCAGTTAAGAACAAATTCTTATTTTCATTGACGGCCTATGAACAGTGGGTTAACTGCCTTGTTCAGGGCAGAACGACAGATTTTTACCTTGTCAGCTCTAACCACTAAACTACCTGCCGTCAAACGAAGCTAAGTATTCACTTTCTTGTAAATGATTCTCCCTTTTTCTGCCGTTTTGACTCTCTACATGTAGACATGAAAGCACAAGGGAGGGTCATGTCAGGTTCAAGTTGTTTACATTACATAAAAGTTCAAGTACCGCCCACAGCGGGGGGTCGTCTAACTTATTTTGTATCTCTGTAGTATTGTTTTTATTGCTATCTACCTGTACTATTAGTTCACAGAGTCAATAGACCATTTATTTTGCCATTTCCCTCAGGTAGCCTATTTCTGGTCTCAGGTTCAGGAATGGCTGAAAATGCACAGCATTGATCTATTAAACACACACAAGAACACACACATACATGTAATAGTGCCAGACATGCACACAAACATACACAGTTGGCATTGCTGTTATGGTTTTAGTTGTCCTTGATATCTTTTGTTTTTAATATATATAATTTTTTTGCATTGTTTGCTGTTTTCTTCTGTCTTTTTCTGTTTTCTCTTTCTCTTGGTTGTTGGTGCATTGGGGGGGTCTTGGGGATGGGAAATGGAATTAATTGTTATATATTTTTATTCTTTTGGGGGGGACTATGGGAGGGGTCTCGAATGGTTGAGGACAGCTATTGGGGAACTGTGGGGGATCTTGGAGGGTTTGGGTTCACGTTTTTTGGCCTGGTGGTAGATCGGTCAACTGCCCTTGAGCAGGGCATTGACCCTGGATGCTTCTGTGTGTCGCTCTGAATGGAGATCTCTCTCTCTTTGGCTCCTGTAATGGAATGACGTCATCCAACGTTATCAGTACGTATTTCCTCACACACCGCTGCCTCATTTAGCCGCTGTAGGCCCACACCGATGCGGATGCAGCCATTTTTATTGACAACCGGAACCATTGGAAGCACACCACACAAAGGAATCTTGTAGCTTTAAAATGTTCTTAGCTGTCTGGACAGCTGTCACTTATTGCTTCACTTTTGTTTGCAAACAGCAGCAAAATGCCCCATTTTCTTTTGTATTTCCGACATTCATAATTTTTAGCTGGACAGTATTTCTTCTTGACTGCTCTTCACTACATCTCTTCTAATCATCATTGCCCCGTGCCTGTTTTTCTTTTGAATGTCCCTTACCTCTTGCCTTTTTCCCTGTGAGAAAACGTCACCTCTTTCACTTGCTTGTCACATGACTGCTCTGTGTTAGACTCTAAATTAGCTGGTGGTTACGGGCCATTTCAATTGCTCTGGTCAGTGTTAGATTACCTATTTTCTTACTGATTTTATATCTGTGCTATGACAATTTTGTCACGGATGTATTCTTGCTTAGTTTACTCAAAATATGTGCTTAGACAGTTCGTAGAGTCCCCTTATAAAAGCTTCAATGGACTCACCATATCGTTGGTTCATCATCCTCGTCCCGAAATACGATATATTTTTTKGCCTCTTTGCCCATGACGTATATCAACGTGCTGATCTGCACGTCACCATCCTCTTGTGTTAGCTTAGTAGCCAACGATGGCATGAAACGCTGTTTCCATTCATTCACTCGACTTTTCGAAGAGAAACCCCTCTGGTGGCGAGAACTTGGTCAGTATTTCCCCACCTATTTTTATTTATTAGACCTTTATTAAACTAGGCAAGTCAGTTAAGAACAAATTCTTATTTTCATTGACGGCCTATGAACAGTGGGTTAACTGTTGCCTTGTTCAGGGGCAGAACGACAGATTTTTACCTTGTCAGCTCTAACCACTAAACTACCTGCCGTCAAACGAAGCTAAGTAKTCACTTTCTTGTAAATGATTTCTCTCTTTTTCTGCCGTTTTGACTTCTGACATGATGACATGAAAGCACAAGGGAGGGTCATGTCAGGTTCAAGTTGTTTACATTACATAAAAGTTCAAGTACCGCCCACAGCGGGGGTCGTCTAACTTATTTTGTATCTCTGTAGTATTGTTTTTATTGCTATCTACCTGTACTATTAGTTCACAGAGTCAATAGACCATTTATTTTGSCATTTCCCTCAGGTAGCCTATTTCTGGTCTCAGGTTCAGGAATGGCTGAAAATGCACAGCATTGATCTATTAAACRCAYACAAGAACACACACATACATGTAATAGTGCCAGACATGCACACAAACATACACAGTTGGCATTGCTGTTATGGTTTTAGTTGTCCTTGATATCTTTTGTTTTTAATATATATAATTTTTTTGCATTGTTTGCTGTTTTCTTCTGTCTTTTTCTGTTTTCTCTTTCTCTTGGTTGTTGGTGCATTGGGGGGGTTCTTGGGGATGGGAAATGGAATTAATTGTATATATATTTTTATTCTTTTGGGGGGGACTATGGGAGGGGTCTCGAATGGTTGAGGGACAGCTATTGGGGAACTGTGGGGGGATCTTGGAGGGTTTGGGTTCACGTTTTTTGGCCTGGTGGTAGATCGGTCAACGTGCCCTTGAGCAGGGCATTGACCCTGGATGCTTCTGTGTGTCGCTCTGAATGGGAGTCTGTTGGATGACTGGTATGGTGTAGTTGTTGATCGGCYTCACTGCAAGTATATTGTATGTTTCGGATATTCAATAATTTAAAAAATCTAACAAAATTAAAAAATAATACATCTGAAATGTCTAGAGTCAATAAATATTCAACCCCTTTGTTATGGCCTAAAYACGTTCAGGAGTAAAGATTTGCTTAACAAGTCACATAAGAAGTTGCTGACTCACTGTGTGCAATAATAGTGTTTAACATGATTTTTGAATGACTTCCTCATCTCTGTACCCCACACATACAATTATCTGTAAGATCCTTCAGTCAAGGAGTGAATTTCAAACACAGATTCAACCAATGCCTCACAAAGAAGGACACCTATTGGTAGAAAAAGAAAATCTAACATCTGAGATTAAATATCCCTTTGAGCATAGAGCATATTAATTAGGATACAGGATACCTAATTCCGTTGCCGGAGAGGAAGGAAACTGCTCAGGGATGGTGACTTTTAAACTCTGTAACTGTTTTATAGCTGTGACAGGAGAGCTGGGGACAGGGATGGTGACTTTTAAACTTTGTAACTGTTTTNCTGTGACAGGAGAGCTGGGGACAGGGATGGTGACTTTTAAACTTTGTAACTGTTTTATAGCTGTGACAGGAGAGCTGGGGACAGGGATGATCAACAACATTGTAGTTGCTCTACAATACCCACCTAATTGGCAGAGTGAAAAGAAGGAAGTCTGTACASAATACAAATATTTGAAATGTTTATAAATATTCCAAAATACGCATCCTATTTGCAACAAGCCACAAAAGTAATACTGCAAAACATGTTGCAAAGCAATTCACTTTTTGTCCTGAATACAAAGTGTTATGTTTGAGGCAAATCTGAGTACCACTCTCCATATTTTCAAGCATAGTGGTGGCTGCATCATGTTATGGGTATGCTTGTAAGCGTTAAGGACTGGGGAGTTTTTCAGAATAAAAAAATTAACTGAATGGAGCTAAACACACGCAAAATCCTAGAGGAAAACCTGGTTCAGTCTGCTTTCCACCTGATACTGGGAGATTAATTCACATTTCAACAGGACAACAACCTAAAACACTAGGCCAAATCTACGCTGGGGTTGCTTACTAAGAAGACAGTGAGTGTTCCTGATTGACCGATTACAGTTTTGACTTAAATCTACTTTAAAATCTATGGCAAGACCTGGTAACGGTTCATTAGCAATGATTAACAACCAATTTGACAGAGCTTGAAGAATAAAAAACAAAACAATGGACAATGAGCTCTTAGAGATTTTCCCAAAGACTCACAGCCATAATTGCTGTCAAATKGCTTAATTAAACTCCAGGCAGCAGATGGCGACGTGAGTCTTTCAGGTAATGCTTCTTGCGTGACGTATAATCTAGTGGACAGGACGCTCAAGAACCACAWCACGGCTACTGTTTAAAACACCTCGGTAGCTTGCTAGCCAACATGCAACCGAAACATTGAAGCTCTTTAGACCATTTTTGTGAATATTAATCTCGTTGTTTTAAAAACTATTCTGTTGAGGTATCTACTGGTTAACTTTAACGTAATGTACTTGTTACATTTGCAAACTTGTTCAGATTGATACTGAGCCTAGCACTAGGCTAGTCGCTAATGCTAGCTAGCTAGCTAGCATCCACAACCATGAGCTCTCTAAGCTACTCGTCCCCAGCTAAAGAAGAGGCGATATGTTGGACGGAGAAAGAATCTCTCGGRCTGAACGTTGTCATAAAAGAAGAAGAGGAAGATATCTCAGTGAAAGTAGAGGAAGAAGCTTCCAGAATTAAAAAGGAGGAAGAGGAGTCTATCAGCATCACATTGAAAGAGGWAGATGTTATAGTGAAAGAAGAGAAAGAACCTTTTGGAGTGGAAGAAGAGGCTGTTATATTAAAAGATGAGGATGATGTTACAGTGAAAGAAGAGAAAGAACCCATTGTAGTGAAGGAGGAAGAAATGATAGAGGCTGTCACAGTGGAAGAGGAGGAGGGGATAGAGGCTGTCACAGTGGAAGAGGAAGAGGAGATAGAGGCTGTCACAGTGAAAGAGGAGGAGGGGATAGAGGCTGTCACAGTGGAAGAGGAGGTAGATGCTTCGATAATGAAAAAGGAGGAAGGGGCTTTCACATTGAAAGAAGAAGAGGATATTATAATGAAAGAAGAGGAAGAACCTTTTAGAGTGAAAGAGGAAGAGGAGGCTATCTCAGTAAAAGAGGAGGAAAACGGTTTGGGAGTGAAAGAGGAGGAGGAGGAGGAAGAGGAAGAGGAGACTGAAGATCGGATTAGCACCAGTGAGTATTGTCTTAAAAACAGGGGCACAAACTTAGCACTTGTGAAGTAATATGTCGTTTTAAATAGGTGTTCTTCTGAAGTGCTATACTTGAATAGGTTATTCAGTGCTGTAGAAATTGTTTAAGGGCAATCTGCCATTGGTACATGCATTTTTTTGACTTTTTAATTAATAATATATTGGCCTAGCTATTGATTATTGGAGAATATAACTGATAAATGCCCAATGAGCTTAGTTCAACTAACTATTACAGCCTTGTTATAAAATTGATTTAAATGATTTTTTGTCCTTCATCAATCTACACACAATACCCAATAATGACAAAGCAAAAAACGGTTATTTTAATTTTAGGTAATGTATATAAAAATAAATAGAACAGGAAATATCACATTTACATAAGTATTCAGACCCTTTACTCAGTACTTTGTTGAAGCACCTTTGGCAGCGATTACAGCCTCGAGTCTTCTTGGGTATGACGCTACAAGCTTGGCACACCTGTATTTGGGGAGTTTCTCCCATTCTTCTCTGCAGATCCCTCAAGCTCTGTCAGGTTGGATGGGGAGCGTTGCTGCACAGCTATTTTCAGGTCTCTTCAGAGATCGGGCTCAAGTTCAGAGACTTGTTCCGAAGCCACTCCTGCGTTGTATGGCTTTGTGCTTAGGGTCATTGTCCTATTGGAAGGTGAACCTTCATCCCTAGTCTGAGATCCTGAGAGCTCGTGGACAGGTTTTCATCAAGGATCTCTCTGTACTTTGCTCCGTTTATCTTTACCTTGATGCTGACCAGTCTCCCAGTCCCTGCTACTGAAAAACATCCCCACAGCATGATGCTCCACCACCATGCTTCACCATAGGGATGGTGCCAGGTTTCCTCCAGATTGATGCTTGGCATTCAGGCCAAAGAGTTCAATCTTGGTTTCATCATACCAGATAATCTTGTTTCTCATGGTCTGAGAGTCTTTGGGTACCTTTTGGCAAACTCCTAGCGGGCTGTCATGTGCCTTTTACTGAGGAGTGGCTTCCATCTGGCCACTCTACCATAAAAGCCTCATCGGGGAGTGCTGCAGAGATGGTTGTCCTTCTGGAAGGTTCTCCCATCCCATGCCAGAATAACCATTGGTTCTGTCACCTCCCTGATCAAGGCCCTTCTCCCCTGATTCCTCAGTGTGGCCAGCTCTAGGAAGAGTCTTTGTGGTTCTAAACCTCTTCCATTTTAGAATGAAGAAATGTTTTGGTACCCTCCATAGATCTTGCTTTGACACAATCTTGTCTCTGAGCTCTACGGACAATTCCTTCGACCTCATGCATCAGCTTTTGCTCTGACATGCATGTCAACTGTGGGACCTTATACAGACAGGTGTGTGTCTTTCCATCACGTCCAATCAATTGAATTTACCACAGGTGGACTCCAATCAAGTTGTAGAAACATCTCAAGGATGATCAATGTAAACAGGATGCTCCTGAGCTCAATATCAAGTCTCATAGCAAAGGGTCTGAATACTTATTAAATACGGTATTTCGTATTTTTTTGTATTTTAAAAATACATTTACAATAATTTCTAAAAACCTGTTTTTGCTTTGTCATTGTGGGTATTGTGTGTAGATTAGACATGTATCTCAGGTGGGCTTAAAGGGTACAGTAGCACAAAAGCACACTAACAAAATGGAAATTAAAAATAAATAAATAATGTTCAATACGATCAATACTAACTTTGCGTAATGTTGTAATATATAGTGTATATTTATACCCAGACCAATGGTTCCAAATATTTAAGTACATTTTGATATTCTGTATTTCTTTTAATGCCATAAATCATTGCTGTTCTCCTATTAAGCCCAGTATGCTCCTATTAAGCCCAGTATGCTCCTATTAAGCCAGTATGCTCCTATAAGCCAGTATGCTCCTATTAAGCCCAGTATGCTCCTATTAAGCCCAGTATGCTCCTATTAAGCCCAGTATGCTATATAGCATATGAAAACATGGAGATAACTGTTTTATCACCTAATATTCAATCAACCTGAGCATCAATTATTATTTTTCCTCAGATTTAAGTTGATTAAAGTACTCAAACTACAGTTATGCATATTATCATAGTGATCCTTTATATTAAATCATTAAGAACAACTAAAACCTCTGTATTCCTGCAACCCGTTTGGAGTAGACAGGTAGTGTTTGATGCAGAGAGAGAAGAAGAAGATCAGGGTTGAAGGATATCAGGGGGGAGATAGAAGATCTACAAGTGGTGGGCAAACAAATGAAGGACAAGAAGATGACTACTGGCCGACTACTCGTGGCAGTTAGTTGTTAGGTTGTTGTCCTTCCTCATCCATTCTGTTTATTGGGGTGTTTCACCACCTGTACATCTCTAATACAAGAGTAGATGAGGGAGATTGGAAACAGGCTTAGAAGACAAGTTAGCTAATTAACAGCAATAGGAGTACAGCAAATGTTAACCAGCTGTCAGATAATTCATTAAAAGTTGTTTGTGTTATGCTCGTTGTGCATGGCAGCTGCAGGATCAATATCACCTTTGTAATATGGGATGAAGCCTGAGCTGGAATGTGAAGCTAACTGAAGCTGGCTAGCTTTAGAAAACCCTGACTAGATCTCTCTAGTGTCGTAGTATACATCTCAGAACCTCAAATATAAGCTTGTAATTTTAAACAAACACTGTATATCACAAAACATCCATGTTTAGTACTAAACAAAATACTTTTTGTCTTTGGCAGGAGCGAGACCAGACTCTCACTCGGACAGCGGACAGAGTACTTCAGGGCACCCAGACCCAAAGATGGCCAAACCAGCGAGACCACACCACTGCTCCCATTGTGAAAGAGTTTTATTAAATTTAAGGAGCCTAAAAGTTCATGAAAGAGACACACAGGAGAAAAGCCTTCCACTGCTCACAGTGTGGAAAGAGTTTTACTCAGTTAGGGAATCTGAAAATGCATGAGAGAATACACACAGGAGAGAAGCATTTCCACTGCTCCCTGTGTGGAAAGAGTTTTACCCAGTTAGTTGCCGTGAAAACACATGAGCGAATACACACAGGAGAGAAGCCTTTTCACTGCTCCCTGTGTGGAAAGAGTTTTACCCAGTTAGGGCCCTGAAAACACATGAGAGAACACACACTGGAGAGAAGAATTTCCACTGCTCCCTGTGTAGAAAGAGTTTTACCCAGTTAGGGGCCCTGAAAAAACACGAGAGACACATACAAGAGAGAAGCATTTCCACTGCTCCCTGTGTGAAAACTTTTACCCAGTTAGGGTCCATGAAAACGCATGAGAGGACACACACTGGAGAGAAGCTATCACTGCTCCCAGTGTCAAAATACTTTTTCCACATTAAGGGACCTGAAATCACATGAAAGAACCCACT
Organism: Salvelinus sp. IW2-2015; assembly: GCF_002910315.2. NCBI lineage: Eukaryota > Metazoa > Chordata > Actinopteri > Salmoniformes > Salmonidae > Salvelinus > Salvelinus sp. IW2-2015. The sequence goes on from NW_019944642.1 coordinate 117,737, forward strand.
TAGTAGAGAGCAGAGGCCGTTCCAATGCTCTCAGTGTGGAAAGAGATTCATCCAGTCATCACATCTGAAAGATCACACTACAACACACACAGGAGAAAAACCGTTCCAATGCTCTCAGTGTGAAAAGGGTTTTACCAGGTTAAGCACACTAAAAACACATAAGAGTACACACAGGACATCAGCATTCCAATGCTCCCAGTGTGAAAAAAACGGTTTGTACACCTAAAATGCATCCATTAACAACTATTGATTAATTTATTGGGGGGGAAAATGCACTGAGTACGAGAGACAACCCAGGGATAACGCGTTAAAGTGAAAATGACTTGTTTCCAACGTGGTCCTCGATGAAATAAACTCAATACAGACAATACACAAGATAAATATATTTTCCTCCCAGTGTGGAAAGGTATTTACCTAGTTAGGGAACCTGTAAGACCACGAGGGAACAAACACCGGGGAGATGCCTTACCACTGCTCCCAGTGTGGAAAGAGATTTTTCACATCTCATAACACACACAGTGCTCCACACTTTTTGGGGGGGACTGGGAAGGTTTTTTCTGGGTTCGTTCGGTCATGAAAATCTGGGGAAAAGTCATGGATTTTGTTGTGTGTTTTCTAGGCCTGGGAAAGTTTTGGAAAAGGATCAAATCTGATTTTTTTTTCAAAAAGACAATGGAAATTAATTTAATATGTTTAGCCATTTAATGTTAGCCATTTATTTAGGCATAGTTTGTAAATATTTTATTAATCACATACAAATCACCATATCAACCAGGATCAGAATGCTTTAATGCTGTGTGACCGCATCACGTGCACCTGCACGTGCATCACCTGGGGGAGAGAGACAGTAGCACGTTGCAGCAGCAGGTTGGCCTATAGAATATGAGAGAACAGACTAACTAGGTAGCCAATTTAAAACATATTGTAACCTGGCTAGTTATCAATTTAGCTTTTAGATAACTAGCATGAATAAATGCTATCTGGTTAACTCTTTAGCTGTTAGCATTTATTCATGCTAGTTATCTATCTGGTTAACTGTTTAGCTGTTAGCATTTATTCATGCTAGTTAACTGTTTAGCTGTTAGCATTTATTCATGCTAGTTAACTGGTGTTTAGCTGTTAGCATTTATTCATGCTAGTTAACTGTTTAGCCGTTAGCATTTATTCATGCTAGTTAACTGTTTAGCCGTTAGCATTTATTCATGCTAGTTAACGGTTGAGCCGTTAGCATTTATTCATGCTAGTTAACTGTTTAGCTGTTAGCATTTATTCATGCTAGTTAACTGTTTAGCTGTTAGCATTTATTCATGCTAGGTAACTGTTTAGCTGTTAGCATTTATTCATGCTCGTTAACTGTTTACCTGTTAGCATTTATTCATGGTTTCGTCATGTCCCAAAAACTTTCCACCGACACTTGCGAGTTAAGGCCATGCAAAGTTTATAAACTTTTTTTGGACAATTCATTTAAACAGTTTTTTGTTGTTGTTGTAGCAAACAAATGATTCACTTCGCCATTGTATTAGTTAGGATTCTGGTGAATCGAATCATGTGAATCAAAATAATCCATTTGTGAATCACGAGGACAAAACCTGCCGTAATGATCTATTATCTAATTCTTCAATCTCCAATAAATGTTATTCATCTTATTTCTGTATTTCTTTCTCCAATATGATAATGAGGGGGTGTCAAGCCAATGTCTGTCTGTGTGTGGTATCTAACACACCATTGGTTGATCAATGTCACAGCTCTTTGCTCGATTGCTTGCTTTTGCACAATAGTAGAGTTTGTGGTTTGCCTTCAAAATTAAAGTGCCACATTTGAAACTGAGGCAAACAGATTCATATCGTGGAATCACTCCATATTTGGACCAGATCATGTTTGGAATGTTGTATAAATACAACAAAAGACAATCATTTGTTAATTTACTCCCCCCCCCCAAAAATGTAATCAGTTGAAATCGCACTGTGGATGTATTAGACTTCATAGAACATTGTACAGCCTTGTCTATGGATCTGAGGTCCATGAAATGTTCACAACTGAGTTGATTTCCCACAGTCAAAGTCCTGCAATAAGACCTACGAGGCTAATAGTTGTGTAAACTATACATAGTTGTGTTCTGTGGTTGTTACTGCGTGGGCTGATACCCCATTTCATTGATCCACAATCCCATAGTCAAGGCTGTGCAGTGAAATATAAGAATGCCCACAATGCAATTCTAAAAGTCTAATACATTCACAGTGTGATTTCAACTGATTTGTCCTTTTTTTGTCAAATTAACTCATTTTGTTGAATTTATGTAACACAATTCCAAAGTTCAGTATTATCTGGACCAAATATGGCAATGATTCCTCTATCTGCATCTGGTGCAGGTTCTAGTTCCCATAATAATGCAGTGATGGCCCGTCCCACGAGGACCCCCGCGTCACCACCAGCTGCAGTCCCTGTTGGATGACACTATGATGAAGTACTGTATAGCTCTGTTCTCATGTCTAATGACCTTGGTGAGGAGATTGTGTTCCGTTCTCATGCCCGACGGCCTTGGTGAGGAGATTGTGTTCTGTTCTCATGCCTGACGGCCTTGGTGAGGAGATTGTGTTCTGTTCTCATGCCTGACGGCCTTGGTGAGGAATTTGGTTCCGTTCTCATGCTGACGGCCTTGGTGAGGAGATTTGTGTCTGTCTCTCATGCCTGACGAGCCTTGGTGAGGAGATTGTGGTCTGTTCTCATGCCTGACGCCTTGCTGAGGAGATTGTGTCCGTTCTCATGCTGATGACCTTGGTGAGGAGATTGTGGTCCGTTCTCATGCCTGATGACCTTGCTGAGGAGAATTGTGTTCCGTTCTCATGCCTGACGGCCTTGCTGAGAGATTGTGTGAAACAGCAGTATCTCCTCCCCACCAGATGGTCACATGACCACAGAGGTCAAGTTAAATGACCTGAAGGATCTCACCACTGTCTCCTCTTTTATTGGTGATCCAGATTGCCATTCAGATAACCTCCCCTTTCCCCAGATTATTATTATTATTACATTACCTTTCAGATCAACCTCACCTTTCCCCAGATTATTATTATTACATTACCTTTCAGGAGTTCCATTCAGATCAACCTCCCCTTTCCCAGATTATTATTATTATTACATTACCTTTCAGATCAACCTCACCTTTCCCCAGATTATTATTATTACATGACCTTTCAGGAGTTCCATTCAGATCAACCTCCCCTTTCCTCATTCAGATCAACCTCCCCTTTCCCATTCAGATCAACCTCCCCTTTCCACAGATTATTATTATTACATTACCTTTCAGGAGGAGTTCCATTCAGATCAACCTCCCCTTTCCCCAGATTATTATTATTACATTACCTTTCAGGAGTTCCATTCAGATCAACTCCCCAGTTCCCCAGATTTATTATTACATTACCTTCCAGGAGTTCCATTCAGATCAACCTCACCTTTCCCAGATTATTATTATTACATTACCTTTCAGGAGTTACATTCAGATCAACCTCCCCTTTCCCCAGATTATTATTATTATTACATTACCTTCAGGAGTTCCATTCAGATAACACCTCCCCAGTTCCCAGATTATTATTATTACATTACCTTTCAGGAGTTCCATTCAGACCAACCTCCCCTTTCCCCAGATTATTATTATTATTACATTACCTTTCAGGAGTTACATTCAGACCACCCCTTTCTTTGTAAAATGCCAACTTCCCAGAAACCAGAGGGTTTTAAATTCTGTCTGAGAATCCTCAGATGTATGGTAATGCTTATGGTTTCCATGGCTCAAAGGGGGTCATTATGGTCAAACAGTTCTATTTTTGTTTCATCAGACCAGAGGACATTTCTCCAAAAAGTACGATCTTTGTCCCATGTGCATTTGCAAACCGTAGTCTGGCTTTTTTTATGGCGGTTTTGGTGCATATAAGAGACATGGAACCATTTACTCTGGGAGCTCCTTCCCTGACTGAGATCAGAGAGGGATCTACCTCGCAGCTGCTCGATTCAATATTTTTTTGTATTATATCTTAAACATTCTCTGTCTTAATCTTTGGATTGAGTTTTCACTACATTACTGTTGTAGCGCAATCCTTTGTAGAACAAAAAAATACATTCACACACTAACTATAGAAATGGGTTTATAATACAAGACCTATTCACCGGGATTAGAATAAAATGTTTGGTCTTTGTGCAACATTTACACAAAATGGCAATGAACGATAATATATACAGTGATATACAGCCTTGTACGTTCAGTCATGTAACAGAATGGACAGTACCCGGGGGAATACATGCAGACTCAGCAACAGTCCAAACACTTCCATCAATGGAAATAGATTGTCAGCTCCTATTTATTTATTTGTGTGTCCCTGTAGAGTCACTCCCCCTTCTCCACCATCCACCTCTACCTTTTTCAGTCTCATAAAAGGCAGACTGTTGGAGCTCCCTCCAATGCCCTGTGCCAGGTACAGGGAAAACACGTTGGCTAGGCAGTAGGTATTTTCCTGCAACTCCTGTACAGATGGCTGTTGGGCCTTGTTTCAGCGGCTGGTGGCAGAACATGTACAGATGGCTGTTGGGGCCTTGTTTCAGCGGCTGGTGGCAAAACCTGTACAGATGGCTGTTGGGGCCTTGTTTCAGCGGCTGGTGGCAGAACATGTACAGATGGCTGTTGGGGCCTTGTTTCAGCGCTGGTGGCAGAAACTGTACAGATGGCTGTCGGGGCCTTGTTTCAGCGGCTGGTGGCAGAACATGTACAGATGGCTGTTGGGGCCTTGTTTCAGCGGCTGGTGGCAGAAACTGTACAGATGGCTGTTGGGGCCTTGTTTCAGCGGCTGGTGGCAGAAACTGTACAGATGGCTGTCGGGGCCTTGTTTCAGCGGCGGTGGCAGAACATGTACAGATGGCTGTTGGGGCCTTGTTTCAGCGGCTGGTGGCAGAAACTGTACAGATGGCTGTTGGGGCCTTGTTTCAGCGGCTGGTGGCAGACACTGTACAGACGGCCGGAGGGATGCTGGCTCTGAGGATGTTCTCTTTCCTCTGTTGGCTTCTTCCTCACGGCCTCCCTCTGCTTCAAGGCCTCCAGCTCCCATTTGAAGTTGGCAGTGGCAGTAAAATCCTCAAATGGTTTTGTTGAATTAGTGATGCCTTCTGCTGTGGCAGGGGGGCGTGACTGGGACACTGACCGTTTCACACAGTAATATAATACCACAGCGTGTGTGTCTCTAGGAGCTTCTCTGGGCTGGTGTTAAGAGCAGAGCAGATCCACCCACTTCAGGATCTCTTCCTCCCCGTGGTGCTTGACCAGTAGGACATCACTGTCAGCTCTAATGGGCTCTGTCCATTGGCCGTGGTCCAAGATGAAGACGGGAACCTCATCTCTTGATGGGCTCAGTGGAGAAGTTGTCAAGGGCAGTGGTGGTGTGGCTGGCAGAGGTGTGCTCAGCAAATCTGAAATATTATTTTCACGACAAAGTCTTACCTATACACCAGGGAACTTCAACTGGATTCAGCTGCGGGACGATTTGTTTCTGGAATGGATGGTCGCGGGGCCGGAGCATAATTACAAATAATTTGTAGACTGCAAAATGACCCAAGAGGCCCAAACGGATATGTTTGACCAAAAATGTATAATTTAAAACCTTGCTTACATTTGATATACAATCACATGTCTCTCTATTATCCATTGGAATACTTGGGAACAGATTGTCTCACATTAAAATCACTTGGAGCTGATTTCCTGGTGTTTTTACAGTAATAAAAAAAAGATAAATATATAGAAAAAATTTTGCTCTGAAAACTTGGGGGGTCAAATAAAACCAGGCCCGCTGGCCGCCAGTTGGGGAACCCTGCTATACACGGACCTAAATGACTTAGTGCCTCTGCACACATAAGTATGTGTGTGATGTCATTTTAATTACCTGAATCAGGTAGGAACTCTTCGGATGGATTATCTTCAAATTRAATCAAATTTGATTGGTCAGATACACATATTTAGCAGCTGTTATTGCGGGTGTAGCGAAATGCTTGTGTTCCTAGCTCCAACAGTGCAGTAGTATCTAACAATTCACAACAATACACTCACATTTTTAAGTAAAATAATGGAATTAAGAAATATATAAATATTAGGACAAGCAATGCCGGAGTGGCATTGAGTAGAATACAGTATATACATATGAAATTAATAAAACAGTGTGTAAACATTATTAAAGTGACCAGTGTTCCATTATTAATGTGATCAGTGATTCCATGTTTATGTACATAGGGCACCAGCCTCTAAGGTGCAGGGATGAGTAACCGGGTGGTAGCTGGCTAGTGACAGTGACTAAGTCCAGGGCAGGGTACTGGGTGGAGGCTGGCTAGTGATGGCTATTTAACAGTCTGATGGCCTTGAGATAGAAGCTGTTTTTCAGTCTCTCGGTCCCAGCTTTGATGCACCTGTACTGACTTTGCTTTCTGGATGATAACGGGGGTGAACAGGCTGTGGTTCGGGTGGTTGATGGCCTTGGTCTTTTTGGCCTTCCTGTGACATCGGGTGCTGTAGGTGTCCTGCAGGGCAGSCAGTGTGCCCCCGGTGATGCGTTGGGCAGACCGCACCACCCTCTGGAGAGCCCTGCGGTTGCGGACGGTGCTGTTGCCGTACCAGGCGGTGATACCACGCAACGGAATGCTCTCAATTGTGCTTTTGTTAAAGTTTGTGATGTTCTTGGGGGCCAAGCCAAACTTTTTCAGCCCCACTGTCTGTGTGGGTCGACCATGTCAGATTGTCAGTGATGTGTACGCCGAGGAACTTGAAGCTTTCCGCCTTCTCCACTGCGGTCCCATTGATGTGGATTGGGGGGGGTGCTCCCTCTGCTGTCTCCTGAAGTCCACAATCATTTCCTTCGTTTTGTTAACAAAGAAGAAATGCTCACTAACAGGGATGGAAACTAATKTGCAATAAATCAGCTTTTTTGTGCATATGGAACATTTCTGATATCTTTTATTTCAGCTCATGAAACACGGAACCAACACTTTACRCGTTGTGTTTATATTTTTATTCAGTTTATATGTATTTATATTCAGCTTCTATATATGTGTTTAGGAAAGTATTACCTGTAAGAAGTAAGAGAAAACATATCAGTTCATTATATATTTTAGCCAATATAAACAATGTAGTTAATATTTTCCCTAACTGCGGTACCCACTCCAGTCAACAGATGGGGATGTGAGTCTTTCAGGTGACGGCTCCTTGCGTGACGTATAATCTAGTGGACGGGACGGGACGGGACACTTCTTCAACAAGGACAACAGGCTACTGATTAAACCACCTCGGTTGTTTGCTAGCAAACATAAAACCGGTAAAATTTAGACAATTTGTGTGTATATTAACCTCAGTGTTTTAAACACACTGTCTGCGAATTTACTAGTTACTCTATTTACTTTAATATTTACGTTGTCAGCTAGCTAGCAGTTTTAGTTAGCCTTGCACTAGGCTAGTCTAACGTTCCCGACCATGAGTTCACTACCCTACTCCCCACCTGCTAAAGAAGAGGAGGTCTGCTGGACAGAGAAAGAAGCTCCCGTGAAAGAGAAGGAAGAGGAGGCTGTCACAGTTAAAAAGGAAGTAGAGGGTGAGGCTGTTACGGTGAAAGAGGAAGACGTTTCAGTGAAAGAAGAGGTGGATGTTACTGTCGAAGAAGAGGAAGACGCGTTCAGAGTGAAAGAGGAGGATGTTACAGTCAAAGAAGAGGCTGCAGTTGAAAAAGTGAAAGAGGAGGAGAATGAGATTACTGTCACAGTGAAAGAGGAGGAAGACGAGAAGAATGAAGATCTGATTAACACCAGTAAGAATGAAGATCTGATTAACACCAGTGAGAATGGACATCTGATTAACACCAGTGAGAATAGACATCTGATTAACACCAGTGAGAATGGACATCTGATTAACACACGTGAGTACTATCTTAAAAACACAAATCAATGTGTGGTTATAAAGGGGCATTCCACTGAAGTTGTATACTTCAATGTGTACTCTACTGTGGGAATTATTAAAGCTACAATGTAAGATGTGTACGCCATTAAACAGTGGGCCACTAACAAAACACAAACAATGGATCGAATGCATCCAATGACATTGATTGAAATACTGTAGTCATCAATATATATTGTTATAGAGCTCTGTCCAGCCTAAAACATGACATTATATATTATTATAGAGCTTAGCTCAGCCTAAAGACATGACATTATCTATTATTATAGAGCTCTGCTCAGCCTATAAACATGACATTATCTATTATTATAGAGCTCTGCTCAGCCTAAAGACATGACATTATCTATTATTATAGAGCTCTGTTCAGCCTAAAGACATGACATTATCTATTATTATAGAGCTTTGCTCAGCCTGTAACATGACATTATCTATTATTATAGAGCTCTGCTCAGCCTGTAACATGACATTATCTATTATTATAGAGCTCTGCTCAGCCTAAAACATGACATTATCTATTATTATAGAGCTCTGTTCAGCCTGTAAACATGACATTATCTATTATTATAGAGCTCTCTCAGCCTGTAACCATGACATTCCCATGAGAACAAGATTAGAGTTGAAACTCCACATTATTAATATTATTATGACTGTTTCTTATTTTTGTGACCAAACTTTTATTTTGTTACAAACAAACAAAAAATCTAGCAGGGTTACAGATACAAAACAATCAAAGAGTTGCATGAAAAGATAACCAACCCGTTACCCAGTCCCCACCCCACCCGCCACATCCTCCCTTCACAGCCAGAAACCATGTTCCCTCCCCACCTAGCCCCCCAGCTTATCAGTCCCCTTACATCCCTCCAAAACTACCAGAGACCCCCCCCCCCTGTAACACCCCTTCACCATGGGCCTGCCCCCCCCCCTGTAACACCCCTTCCCCATGGCCTGCCCCCCCCCCCCCGCTAGCACCCCTTCACCATGGGCCTGCCCTCCTGTAACACCCCTTCACCATGGCCCCCCCCCCCCCGTAACACCCCTTCACCATGGGCCTGCCCCCCCCGTTAACACCCCCCCCCCCCCCCCCCCCCCCCCCCCCCTGTAACACACCCTTCCCCATGGGCCCCCCCCCCCCCGTAACACCCCTTCCCATGGGCCTGAAAGCAAAGAAAGTACCAAAGTCTAAATAACTGGATTTTATGTGTGGGGCTTTAGCAGAGATTTTCTTTACAGAGTCAAGTATATTTGTCCAGCCTCAGTTGAGGAGCACCATTCATTCTCGCTGTAGATATTTCTAATGGTATAACTTCAATCAGGAACTGTATCCATTGGTTAAATGGGGAGAGACTGAGGTGTCGCCATCTTAGAGACCTAAACATTTTTCACAGCGAGTCCTGCCTGCCAGCAGTAATCCGTTTCGGAGTGATTGAGAGATTCAAAGCGCATATCATCGTTAAGTAACATAATAATGCAAAGCGCTGAATATTTATATTCATGCACTTTGAAATACATTTGTAACTTTGCCTCAGAAGCATTTAACTGCAGGGTACTCTCACATCATATGAAGGAATGTGCTTACCTGATTTAGGAGGCACAGTGAACGATTTCAACGTAAAACGTTTCCTTGGTGTTAGATACCTGAACCAATGTTAAATGTATAAATTAATGGTTCGCATTACGGGATGCCATGGTCCTATTTTCTATATTCTGTTCCAGTTAAAGGGTTGTTCGGATTAAATTAGATTGTGGACAATACTTTTTTAATGGCAGAATATGAGCTTTCCAAAAGTTGTTTATGATTATAGAGATAAATTATCTGGGCTCCCGAAATGACTTATTAATAAATCCCATCATTTATAGTTCGGTAGTTGGGTTCCCAAAGGACTCCATATTCTGCCTAAATTGTAAATATAGAAAACAAGAGTTGCCTGGTAACGTGTATCTTTCAGATCTTGAATGTTCTCAAACCATTACTGTCCGTGATATCGGTAAGGATACGGATTCCACATTTGGATTTTGCGCCAAATAGAAATTGTGTGAGGCAATAATAGGACCAAAGAGTCGTTTACATTGTTTAAGGAATATCAGGGAGACCACCTCCCCCAGGACAATAGAGACACCATATTACATTGTTTAAGGGATATATCATGGAGACCACCTCTTCCAGGACAATAGGAGACACCATATTACATTGTTTAAGGATATATCAGTGGAGACCACCTCTTCCAGGACAATAGGAGACACCATATTACATTGTTTAAGGGATATATCAGTGGAGACCACCTCTTCCAGGACAATAGGAGACACCATATACATTGTTTAAGGGTGAATATCAGTGGAGACCACCTCTTCCAGGACAATAGGAGACACCATATTACATTGTTTAAGGGATATATCAGTGGAGACCACCTCTTCCAGGACAATAGGAGACACCATGTTTCAATTACCAAGGGGAAGAATAATCATGTCTCCACCAATTTAGGATGGGGATGAAATGCTAGTTGCCTAGAAGAGCTCGGATTGAATTGATTTGAATGTTCTGTTAAAGTTTCTGTCAATGGTTTTATCTAAGGAAGGAAATAGATCTACTCCCAAATACTTTAAATGGGAAAAGGTGGGGATTCCATAAGTAGAGTCTTACATCAGGGTGTCTTGAGGCTGTAGGGCTGATATGAAACGATGGGGATTCCATAAGTAGAGTCTTACATCAGGGTGTCTTGAGGCTGTAGGGCTGATATGAAACGATGGGGATTCCATAAGTAGAGTCTTTCATCAGGGTCTCTTGAGGCTGTAGGGCTGATATGAAACGGTGTGGATTCCATAAGTAGAGTCTTTCATCAGGGTCTCTTGAGGCTAATGAATGATATTTCAATTGAATGATTTCCTCATATGAAATGTAACTTAGTGAAATCTTTAAAATTGTTGCATTTATATGATTGTTTTAGGATTATAAAAGCGAACATTTTGTGCTTTATTCACATCTCTCCCAAATGAACCATTGTGAATGGCTGTATGAATCATTTTGGGCAATAGTGGACCTAATTGATACCAACATGTTTTAAATAGACCTCAGGAGGAATACTGTCCCATCCAGTTGATTTGCCTTTATTCATGTTATCCAGTACCCTTGAGTACCAATTCCATTTTGAGTTCATTGCGAGACCTTGAGTTGACTAGGTATCCACTTTAGAAGGGAGCACTGCAAGAGATTAATTAATCAGGTTTTAATTGCAAGTCGAGGGCAGAGGTCATTTCCTCACGCTCAGTCTCTTGGATAGTAGTGGCCAACTCTTTCTGTTGTCTGGTGGTGAGAGCAGCCATGTTCCTTCCTCACAGTCTCTTGGAGAGTAGTGGCCAACTCCTTCTGTTGTCTGGTGGTGAGAGCAGCCATGTTCCTTCCTCACAACACCAGAACAACAGAAGGAGTTGGCACTACTCTCCAAGAGACTGGGAGGAACATGCTGCTCAACACCAGACAACAGAAGGAGTTGGCCACTACTCTCCAAAGAGACTGTGAGGGGAACATGGCTGCTCTCACCAAGACAACAGAAGGAGTTGGCCACTACTCTCCAAGAGACTGGGAAGGAACATGGCTGCTCTCAACACCAGACAACAGAAGGAGTTGGCCACTACTCTCCAAAAGACTGGAAGGACATGGCTGCTCACACCAGACAAACAGAAGGAGTTGGCACTACTCTCAAGAGACTGGGGAAGGAACATGGCTGCTCAACACCAAGACAACAGAAGGAGTTGGCCACTACTCTCCAAGAGACTGTGAAAGGAACATGGCTGCTCTCCACCAGACAACAGAAGGAGTTGGCCACTACTCTCCAAGAGACTGGGAAGGAACATGGCTGCTCTCAACACCAGACAACAGAAGGAGTTGGCCACTACTCTCCAAGAACTGTGGAAGGAACATGGCTGCTCTCAACACCAGACAACAGAAGGAGTTGGCACTACTCTCCAAGAGACTGGGAAGGAACATGGCTGCTCTAACACAAGACAACAGAAGGAGTTGGCCACTACATCTCCAAGAGACGGGAAGGAACATGGCTGCTCAACACCAGACAACAGAAGGAGTTGGCCACTACTCTCCAAGAGACTGGGAAGGAACATGGCTGCTCTCACCACCAGACAACAGAAGGAGTTGGCCACTACTCTCCAAGAGACTGTGAGGAAGGAACATGGCTGCTCTCACAACCAGACAACAGAAGGAGTTGGCCACTAACTCTCCAAGAGACTGGAGGAGGAACATGGCTGCTCTAACACCAGACAACAGAAGGAGTTGGCCACTACTCTCCAAGAGACTGTGAGGAAGGAACATGGCTGCTCTCACCACCAGACAACGAAGGAGTTGGCCACTACTCTCCAAGAGACTGGAGGAAGGAACATGGCTGCTCAACACCAGACAACAGAAGGAGTTGGCCACTACTCCCAAGAGACTGTGGAAGGAACATGGCTGCTCTCACAACCAGAACAGCAGAAGGAGTTGGCCACTACTCTCCAAGAGACTGGGAAGAAGAAATGGCTGCTCTCAACACCAGAACACACAGAAGGAGTTTGGCCACTACTCTCCCAAGAGACTGGAGAAGGAACATGGCTGCTCTAACCCAGACAACAGAAGGAGTTGGTACTACATCTCAAGAGACTGTGAGGAAGGAACATGGCTGCTCCCACCACAGACAACAGAAGGAGTTGGCCACTCATCTCCAAGAGACTGGAGAAGGAACATGGCTGCTCTCAACACCAGACAACAGAAGGAGTTGGCCACTACTCTCCAAGAGACTGTGAGGAAGGAACATGGCTCTCCAACACCAGACAACAGAAGGAGTTGGCACTACTCTCCAAGAGACTGTGAGAGAAGGAACATGGCTGCTCTCACACCAGACAACAGAAGGAGTTGGCCACTACTCTCCAAGAGACTGTGAAGGAACATGGCTGCTCAACACCAGACAACAGAAGGAGTTGGCCACTACTCTCCAAGAGACTGGGAAGGAAACATGGCTGCTCAACACCAGACAACAGAAGGAGTTGGCCACTACTCTCCAAAGAGACTGGGAAGGAACATGGCTGCTCACCACCAGACAACAGAAGGAGTTGGCCACTACTCTCCAAGAGACGTGAAAGGAACATGGCTGCTCTCACACCAGACAACAGAAGGAGTTGGCCACTACTCTCCAAGAGACTGTGAGGAAGGAACATGGCTGCTCTCAACACCAGACAACAGAAGGAGTTGGCCACTACTCTCCAAGAGACTGGGAGGAAGGACATGGCTGCTCTCAACACCAGACAACAGAAGGAGTTGGCACTACTCTCCAAGAGACTGGGAAGGAACATGGCGCTCTCACCCAAGACAACAGAAGGAGTTGGCCACTACTCTCCAAGAGACTGTGAGGAAGGAACATGGCTGCTCTCAACACCAGACAACAGAAGGAGTTGGCCACTACTCTCCAAGAGACTGTGAGAAGGAACATGGCTGCCTCACACACAGACAACAGAAGGAGTTGCCACTACTTCCAAGAGACTGTGAGAAGGAACATGGCTGCTTCAACACCAGACAACAGAAGGAGTTGGCCACTACTCTCCAAGAGACTGTGAGGAAGGAACATGGCTCTCTCAACACCAGACAACAGAAGGAGTTGGCCACTACTCTCCAAGAGACTGTGAGAAGGAACATGGCTGCTCTCAACACCAGACAACAGAAGGAGTTGGCCACTACTCTCCAAGAGACTGTGGGAAGGAACATGGCTGCTCAACACCAGACAACAGAAGGAGTTGGCCACTACTCTCCAAGAGACTGTGAGGAAGGAACATGGCTGCTCTCAACACCAGACAACAGAGAGGATTGGCCACTACTCTCCAGAGACTGTGAGGAAGGAACATGGCTGCTCTCACCACCAGACAACAGAAGGAGTTGGCCACTACTCTCCAAGAGACTGTGAGGAAGGAACATGGCTGCTCAACAAACAGACAACAGAAGGAGTTGGCCACTACTCTCCAAGAGACTGGGAAGGAACATGGCTGCTCCTCACCAGACAACAGAGAGTTGGCCATACTCTCCAAGAGACTGTGAGGAACATGGCTGCTCTCAACACCAGCACAACAGAAGGAGTTGGTCTACTCCAAGAGACTGTGAGGAGGAACATGGCTGCTCTCACACCAGACAACAGAAGGAGTTGGCACTACTCTACAAGAGACTGTGGAGAAGGAACATGGCTCTGCACTCCAGACAACAGAAGGAGTTGGCCACTACTCTACCAAGAGACGGATGGGGAACATGGCTGCCTCACAACAACCAGACACGAAGGAGTTGGCCACTCACTGCTACAAGAGACCTGGGGGACATGGCTGCTTCCCCACGAAGGAGTTGGCTATACTCGAGGCGGGGACATGGCTGCTCTCAGCACAGACGGAGTGGCCACGTACTCTCCAAGAGACTGGGAGGAAGGACATGGCTG
>NW_019944642.1:135592-142447 GCF_002910315.2 Salvelinus sp. IW2-2015
CTCACCCACCAGACAACAGAAAGGAGTGCCACTACTCTCCAAGAGACTGGAGGAAGGAACATGGCTGCCTCAACACCAGACAACAGAAGGAGTTGGCCACTACCTCCAAGAGACTGGGAAGGAACATGGCTGCTCAACACCAGACAACAGAAGGAGTTGCCACTACTCTCCAAGAGACTGTGGAAGGAACATGGCTGCTCTCAACACCAGACAACAGAAGGAGTTGGCCACTACTCTCCAAGAGACTCTGAGGAAGGAACATGGCTGCTCTCAACACCAGACAACAGAAGGAGTTGGCCACTACTCTCCAAGAGACGTGAGGAAGGAACATGGCTGCTCTCAACACCAGACAACAGAAGGAGTTGGCCACTACTCTCCAAGAGACTGGGAAAGCAGCCATGTTCCTTCCCAGTCTCTTGGAGAGTAGTGGCCAACTCCTTCTGTTGTCTGGTGTTGAGAGCAGCCATGTTCCTTCCCACGGGTGAAGTGTGAACGGACAGATTACGCTACAGTGAACCTCTCACACTTTAACATTGGGCTATGTGTTGACAATTATTTGAAAAGATGTCCGTCATTTCAAATATAGCCACGCATTCCAGAACCCAACCAGGATGTTTTAAAATGTTCTACAAACTGAACTCAGGATTTTGAGAGACCTAGTCTGGATTAAACCCTAGGTATCATTCAGGTTTGTTTCAGGTCTTCAGTTTAGTATTTAACTWAATACTCTTTGTCTTTGGCAGGAGAGAGACAAGACTCTCACGCTGACAGCGAAAAGTGTCTTTCAGAAGAACCAGAGACATCCAAACCAGCAAGACGACGCAACTCTTCCCAATGTGGAAAGAGTTTTACCAAGTATGGGAGCCTTAAAAAGCATGAGACTACACACACAGGAGAAAAGCCCTACGAATGTTCGCAGTGTGGAAAGAGTTTTACAAGGYTATGGAACYTAAAAGAACATGCGAGGACACACACAGGGGAAAAGCCTCATCACTGCTCCCAGTGTGGAAAGAGTTTTATCCGGTTAAGCCACCTGAAAGAACACAAGAGAACGCACACAGGGGAGAAGTGTTATTACTGCTCCCAGTGTGGAAAAGGTTTTATCCAGTTAAGGAAACTGAAAATGCATGAAATGACACATACAGGGGAGAAGCCCTACCACTGCTCCCAGTGTGAAAATAGATATGTTTCATCAGGAGCCCTGAAATCACATAAGAGAACACACACAGGGGAGAAGCCATACCTCTGTTCCCAGTGTGGAAAGAATTTTAGCTGGCCAGGGCAACTGAAAGAGCATGAGAGGACACACACAGGAGTGAAGCCTTACTATTGCTCCCTGTGTGGAAAGAGTTTTACCCATTTAGGGAACTTAAAAAGGCATAAAAGATCACACACTGTAGAGAAGCCGTATCAATGCTCCCAATGTGAAAATGTGTTTTTATCACCATGGGACCTGACAAAACATGAGAGAACACACTCTGTAGAGAGGCCTTTTAAATGCTCTCAGTGTGGAAAGAGATTTATCCAACGGTGTCATTTAAAAGCGCATGAAAGAATACACACAGGTGAAAAACCAATGTGCTCTCATTGTGGAAAGAGTTTTACCCAGTTAGGGAGCCTAAAGGAGCATGAGAGGACACACACGGGAGAGAAGCCATACCACTGTTCTCGGTGTGGAAAGAGTTTTAGCCGGTTGTGGTGCCTGAAAGCACATGAGAGAATGAAGAAGCTATGTTCTGACTTATGTTTTTGACTGAGAATGTGTTTTTGTTCATGTCACATAACATCAACTTGGTTCGATGCTAGAATCCTTAGTTGCTGCCTACTTTTTTTAAACTTATAAATATACTCATTGATTCTTGATGAATATAACTTATTAAATGCCTCAAGAGCTTCGTTCAACTGTCATACTCAGATTTCAAAATACATGCTTGATTTGCTCCAATGTTTGTAAACGATGTAAATGTAAACAATGTAAATGTAAACAAACATTGTATAAGCCTCAAAACATAGTTAAAACTATAATTTTCATATTATGGAAGGTCATTAAATGGTCCTTTACAAACTCTGCCTCTGGGTCTTCTATGTGTTTGTCTGTGTGACTGAGTGTACCTCATTCCTCTACAAATCATCTATCGTTTACATTTCAGTTGCATCTATGTATCTTACAGAGTGTGGCTTTAACGAGCCTCTACCCCGGGTCCGGGAGCACCCCCCACCCCCCCACACACTGATTAGCATACCTAGCATAGCTTCACAAGTAGATAGTAGCATCTAAATATCATTAAATCACAAGTCCAAGACACCAGATGAAAGATACAGATCTTGTGAATAAAGCCACCATTTCAGATTTTTAAAATGTTTTACAGGGAGACAAAATATGTAAATCTATTAGCTAAACACGTTAGCAAAATACACCACTATTCTAACTCCATCAGTTTCTTACTCCTTCAGGTGCTATCCAATTCGGCTCAACTAAGATATTGATATCCACTAACCAAGAAAAAACCTCTTCAGATGACAGTCTGATAACATATTCATGGTATAGATAGTTTTTGTTAGAAAACAGTGCATATTTGGTAGAAATCACAGTTTACAATTGCACCACCCATCACAAATCGACTAGAATTACTAGATAGAGCAACGTGTATGACCAATTTACTCATCATAAAACATTTCATAAAAATAGACAAAGCATAGCAATGAAAGACCCAGTTCTTGTGATTTCCAGACCATATTTCAGATTTTCTAAGCGTTTTTCAGCGAAAACACAATAAATCGATAAGTTAGCATACCACATGTGCAAACGTTACCAGAGCATCGATTCCAGCCAAAGAGCGCTATAACGTAATCACCGCCCAAAATATATATTATTTTTTCACTAACCTTCTCAGATTCTTCCGATGACACTCCTGTAACATCATTTTACAATATACATATACAGTTTGTTCGAAAAGGTGCATATTTAGCCATACAAAACCGTGGTTACACACATAAAAAATACTAGGAAATCAAGACGCTCAATATGTCTGACGTCATCTATCGAGTGATCTAGTTTAATTGAAAGCTAATCATATACTTGACTAAAAAATACAGGGTTGAAGCATCGAAAGACAAATTAGTTCTTAATGCAAACCGCTGATTTACATTTTAAAATTATCCTTACTTTTCAATACAGGGTTGGCCAGTGAAGCTATACCAAACAAAATGGCGAAATATCGTTTAAAAATATTTCGACAGAAACACGATTTATCATATTAAATATTGCTACTTTGAGCTGTTCTTCCATCAGATTCTTGGGCAATGTATCCTTTCTATGTTATAAACGTCTTTTGGCGATAGATGTCCTCGTTCCCTTCGAAATGTCCACCACCAACGACCGACACCCCAAAACGTGTCCAAACTTTCAGAGTGCACACAAAAGAATTCCTCAAAATCGCACTAAACGGATATAAATTGCTATAAAACGGTTCAAATTAACTACATTATGATGTTTTTAACAACTATATAACAACTGAAAAATGACCGGAGAGAATATTGCTGGTAGAAAACGATTTGGAACGAGGCAGGTCCCGATGTCCTTCAAGCTTCAGGCGCACGACAAGAAAGGGCGGTCTCTATACATTTTCGTCTTTTATAATGGCTGTGAATGTCCATCGATTCCATTGAAAACGTGATGACGTACAGACACCCAGAGGAAGACGTAGGCCAGTGTCGTTTCTTCATAGCATTCACTGTCGCCTTAAAAACAGACCCAGATCAGAGGTAAAAATTTCCTGAATCCTAGAAAACCTAGAACCAAAATGACGTGTAAGAACTTTTCCCCTATCCAAATATGCATGTTCAAGAAACCTGAAGTAGTGTTTCTATAATTTAAATAATGCATATTTGCCCAAGATCCATATGCATTAGACAGATGCATGATAGAGTGTCAACGATGTGATCCTAAAGCTGTCCATCGCTTTGAGTGAATTTAGTCATATAATATCTTTACGACGACACTTTATGCATCCTACATTAGTGACAGACTCAGTCAGATATCTAGGTATATGGTTCATCTACATGTGAGAAACAACAGCCCTATTCCAACAGTATTTATCCGTAATGTACATATTCATATTGATGATGACTGCAAGGCAGGATCAAATCAAGTTTATTTTATATAGCCCTTCGTACATCAGCTAATATCTCGAAGTGCTGTACAGAAACCCAGCCTAAAACCCCAAACGGCAAGCAATGCAGGTGTAAAAGCACGGCGGCTAGGAAAAACTCCTAGAAAGGCCAAAACCTAGGAAGAAACCTAGAGAGGAACCAGGCTATGAGGGTGGCCAGTCCTCTTCTGGCTGTGCCGGGTGAGATTATAACAGAACATGGCCAAGATGTTCAAATGTTCATAAATGACCAGCATGGTCAAAAATAATCAGGAGTAAATGTCAGTTGGCTTTTCATAGCCGATCATTAAGGAGTATCTCTAACGCAGGTCTGGGACAGGTAGGGCTGGCCAGCCGAGCAGAACAGTTGAAACTGCAACAGCAGCAAGTCCAGGTGGACTGGGGACAGCAAGGAGTCATCATGCCCGGTAGTCCTGACGCATGGTCCTAGGGCTCAGGTCTCTCGAGAGAGAGAAAGAAAGAGAAGGAGAGATTAGAGAGAGGCATCAACACGGACACCGGATAAGACAGGAGAAGTACTCCAGATATAACAAACTGACCCTAGCCCCGACACCATAAACTACTACAGCATAAATACTGGAGGCTGAGACAGGAGGGTCGGAGACACTGTGGCACCATCCGATGATACCCCGGACAGGGCAAACAGGAAGGATATAACCCACCCACTTTGCCAAGCACAGCCCCACCACTAGAGGGATATCTTCAAACACCAATTACCATCCTGAGACAAGGCAGTATAGCCCACAAAGATCTCCGCCACGTCACAACCCAAGGGGGGGGCGCCAACCCAGACAGGAAGATACTCGTAGGACTCAACCCACTCAAGTGACGCACCCCTCCTAGGGACGGATGAAGAGAGCCCAGTAGCCACTAGCCCCTGTAATAGGGTTAGAGGCAGAGAATCCCAGTGGAGAGAGGGGAACGCCAGCGAGAGACAGCAAGGGCGGTTCGTTGCTCCAGAGCCTTTCCGTTCACCTTCACACTCCTGGGCCAGACTACACTCAATCATATGACCCTGAAGAGATGAGTCTTCAGTAAAGACTTAAAGGTCAACACACTATTGTAACGTTTGCCCCTTTTAGATGTACTAACGTAGCAAGCGTATTAATGTTACCAAGCACTGTTATTGCTAACTGGATAACACAAACACTAGCTAGGTAACTAGCTATATGCCTAAACGATATAAATCATGATGATGATAACTAGGGGTAATGTATAGTGTCTATGCCAAATTGTCATAATGTTTCTTCCCTACCACAGATTCCCATAGAGTGTCAGAATCCAGGATGGGAAAGGCTTTACAAGAAAGAAACAGATGGAGATGGAATCAGACAGAGATGTCGATTTATATTGTTACTTGTAATGTTAAAAAGGGGATGAAAAGTAATATCACATGTTTCTAAATTAGCTATCTAGACTAGTCACCGTACTATAGGCTACAGATGTGASTCACCACTAAAATAGTTATTTTTGTTATTGAGTAGGCCTACATCTTTGTTTAATCTAATTCAACAAATGATTAATCTAACAATAAAACGACTTATTATTTTTGTAAGAAATGTAAAGGCTTTTTACAGTAAATTTGACTAAAGTAGAAGCTCATCTGTTATTGTCATGTTTATTGTCTGCAGTTGTCTTGATGTCCTTTGTATGTTTGATATGTGCGTACACAATACATTCCCCCATGGGCATGAAAAAAGTAATTATCTTATCTTGTGATGAGGAAAGTATTGTCTAAGGGCTTAGAGAAAATGTATTTTCTCATTTGAAATGTACTTGCTCATTTTGAAATTATTATTATTATTTTTTGCCAGAGTAAACAATGTCGTGAATAACTGCTTTACCAACTCCAGTCAGCAGATGGAGATATGAGTCTTTCAGTTAATTTTTTTTACGTGACGTATAATCTAGTGAACGGGACTCTTCCTAAAAACAAAATGGCAACTACTTCAGCCACCTCGGTAGCTTACTAGCCAACATTAAACTGATGCATTGAAGCTCCTTTGATCATTTGTATATTAATTTGTTTTTAACACAACTTGTCTCTTAGTTAACTTAAACGTGATTTGCTTGTTAAATGTACTACATTGTTAAGATTGATACTGAACTTAGACTAGGCTAGTCACTAATGCTAGCTAGCTAACATCCCTGACCATGAGCTCGCTAAACTACTCCCCCTTTGACGAGGTCTGCTGGACAGAGAAAGAAGCTCTGGGGCTGAACATTGCCGTGAAAGAAGAAGAAGAGGAGTATGTAACAGTGAAAGGAGAGGAAGAACCGTTTGGAATGAAAGAGAAAGAGGAGGAGGTAGAAACTTTCAGAATTAAAAAGRAGGAAGAGGAGGATGTTACAGTGAAAGAAGAGAAAGAACCGTTTGGAGTGGAAGAGGGGGTAGAAGATCCTCGTGGAGACAGTAGTATGAAGCTCTGTGGGTTTGAACCATTTTGCTGGAAAGAACAAGCAGTAGCGTCTATGCTATTTGTTACAGTGGATCACTGTAGCAGGCCTCTCCTCTTTCAATGTGATAGCCTCCTCCTCACTCCAAACGGTTC
Organism: Salvelinus sp. IW2-2015; assembly: GCF_002910315.2. Taxonomy (NCBI): domain Eukaryota; kingdom Metazoa; phylum Chordata; class Actinopteri; order Salmoniformes; family Salmonidae; genus Salvelinus; species Salvelinus sp. IW2-2015. Next base: position 142,317 of record NW_019944642.1, read on the forward strand.
TTTCTCTTCTTTCACTGTAACATCCTCCTCTTCTTCTTCTTTCACAGCAATGTTCAACCCCAGAGCTTCTTTCTCTGTCCAGCAGACTCTTCTTTCACTGTGATATCCTCCTCTTCCACTGTGACAGCCTC
>NW_019944642.1:144808-154005 GCF_002910315.2 Salvelinus sp. IW2-2015
CTGCTACCATCCAGAAGGCGAGGTCAGTACAGGTGCATCAAAGCTGGGACTGAGAGACTGAAAAACAGCTTCTATCTCAAGCCATCAGACTGTAAAACAGCCATCACTAACAGAGAGGCTACTGCCTACATACAGACTTTAAATCAATGGCCACTTTAATAAATTAATCACTAGTCACTTTAATAATGCCACTTTAAAAATGTTTACATATCTTGCATTACTCATCTAATATGTACATACTGTATTTTATACCATCTATTACATCTTGCCTTTGCTGCTGTCATTGCTCATCCATACATTTATATGTATATTTCTTATTTAATTCCTTTACTTATATTTGTGTGTATTAGGTAGTTAATGTGGAATTGTTAAATTACATGTTAGATATTGCCCCACTGTCGGAACTAGAAGCACAAGCATTTCGCTACAATCAAAATAACATCTGCTAACCATGTGTATGTGACCAATAACATTTGATTAATTCGGTATCATTAATTACACAGACTAATGGTTGGTATCAGCGGATGCAGAAGAAACGGACGAATCCAATGGTGGACAAAAGCAGTCTGTAGCTCAAACACAGAATGTTTCAAACGGTTCGGAATAGGGCTGGGACGATACCAGTATCGCAATACTCGTTAGTTACGTGGCAAAACACCAAACGGATGTCTTTTTTTTTTTAGGAAAACAGCCTATAGCACACAATATTTTACAAAAGAACAGATTTTTAAAGGACCAAGAGTTTAGTCTGCTTCGTGTTTTAATTTTTGCCATGGGGAAAAAATATTATGATAAGCCCTAGTTTGGAAGCACTAAATTACGCCAGCGTTACACCATGAGATTCTGAACATGTTATACTCATTATTACCTCATGAAAGTGACAAACTGATACCTTTTCATTGTTGGTCAAAAACAACTTTAAATTGAAGGAGGCGTACATAAATTTGATTTGACGGCCTCTACATGCGCACACAAACAGAAAAATAATATATAGAAATATATTAAAATGTTGTGAAAATGTATGCATCATATATATTATATATTATATAATATATATAAAAAAATATTAAGTTCTGCTTTTCGATGTATCAAATACTTATGTCATGCAATAAAATGCAAATCAATTACTTAAAAATCATACAATGTGATTTTCTGGATTTTTGTTTTAGATCCGTCGCTCACAGTTGAAGTGTACCTATGATAAAAATTACAGACCTCTACATGCTTTGTAAGTAGGAAAACCTGCAAAATCGGCAGTGTATCAAATACTTGTTCTCCCCACTGTATGATGCATATTTTTTATATATAAAATCAAATATATGTAAATACCAGATTCATTCAAGGGCTTTTATTTATAAAATGTTCTACATGTGAGAATAATAGTGAAGACATCAAAACTATGAAATAACACATATGGAATATGTAGTAACCCAAAAAAGTATTAAACAAATCAAAATATATTTTAAATTTGAGATTCTTCAAAGTAGCCACCCTTTGCCTTGACAGCTTTGCACACTCTTGGCATTCTCTCAACCAGCTTCATGAGGCAGTCACCTGGAATGCATTTCAAAAACTGGTGTGCCTTGTTTAAAGTTAATTTGTGGAATTTCTTTCTTAATGCGTTTGAGTCAATCAGTTGTGTTGACAAGGTATGGGTGGTACACAGAAGATAGCCCTATTTTGTAAAAGACCAAGTCCATATTATGGCAAGAATAGCTGAAATAAGCAAAGAGAAATGACAGTTCATCATTACTTTAAGACACTGAAGGTCAGTCAATGCAGAAATTTCAAGAACTTCTTCAAGTGCAGCCGCCAAAAATATCAAGCGCTATGATGAAACTGGCTCTCGTGAGCCCAGCCACAGGGAAGGAAGACCCAGAGTTCAGTCTGCTGCAGGAGATAAGTTAATTAGAGTTACCAGCCTCAGATTGCAGCCCATACATGTTTCACAGAGTTCAAGTAACAGACACATCTCAACATCAACTGTTCAGAGGAGACATGCATGAATCTGCAAACAAACCACTACTAAAGGACACCAATAAGAAGAAGAGACTTGCTTGGGCCAGAAACACGAGCAATGGACATTAGACCGGTGGAATCTGTCTTTTGGTCTGATGAGTCCAAATGTAAGATTTTTGGTGTCTTTGTGAGGCGTAGAATAGGTTAACAGATGAATTCCGCATGTGTGGTTCCCACCGTGAAGCATGGAGGAGGGTGTGATAGTGTGGGGTGCTTTGCTGGTGACTCTGTGATTTATTTACAATTCAAGGCACACTTCAACAGCATGGCTACCACCTTATTCTACAGTGACACGCCATCCCATCTGGTTCGTGCTTAGCGGAACTACATGACCTGGCCTCCACAATCACCCGACCTCTACCCAATTGAGATGGTTTGGACCGCAGAGTGAAGGAAAAGCAGCCAACAAGTGCTCAGCATATGTGGGAACTCCTTCAAGACTGTTGGAAAAGCATCCAGGTGACTAACTCATGAAGCTGGTTGAGAGAATGCAAAACTGTCATCAAGGCAAAGGCTGGCTACTTTGAAGAATCTCAAATATATTTTCATTTGATTAACACTTCTTAGGTTACTACATGATTCCATGTGTATTTAATAGTTTTGATGTCTTTACTATTATTCTACAATGTAGAATAAATAACAGAACTCTGTCTCTGTGGTGGAAATATACCAGTCTATCTTCCTGTCAACTAACAGAACTCTGCTGGTTGTCCTGGTAACAGATACCAGTCTATCTTCCTGTCAACTAACAGAACTCTGCTGGTTGTCCTGGTAACAGATACCAGTCCATATTCCTGCACTAACAGAACTCTACTGGTTGTCCTGGTAACAGATACCAGTGGGCAGATCTATTGTATTTGTTCAAACTAAACTACAGACCTTACTTGGATGAGTCAAATCTGATCCTTTCTTCTCTTTACTTTTATATGTTATATTCTCCAAGAATCAATGTCTAGGTATGTGCACATCCTCTTCCTAGACTTGTCCTCTGCTTTTAACTGCATGCAGCCTCACCTTGTCTGTGACGAACCCTGATTTGTGGCTCTGTTTTAAAGACGTACTCACTGGTGTTAATCAGGTCTTCAGTCTCCTCCCCCATTTCTTCCTTTTCTTTCACTCCCAAAATGGCCTCCTTTTTTATTGAGGATACCCTCTTCCACTCCAAACGGTTCTTTCTCTCTTTCACTGTAGCAGCCTCCTCCTCTTTCAATGTGATAGCCTCCTCCTCCACTCCAAACGGTCTTTCTCTTCTTTCACTGTAACATCCTCCTCTTCTTCTTCTTTCACAGCAATGTTCAACCCCAGAGCTTCTTTCTCGTCCAGCAGAACTCTCTTTTCACTGTGATATCCTCCTCTTCCACTGTGACAGCCTCTACCCCCTCTTCCACTCCAAACGGTTCTTTCTCTTCTTTCACTGTAACATCCTCCTCTTCCTCTTTTTAATTCTGAAAGTTTCTACCTCCTCCTCTTTCTCTTTCATTCCAAACGGTTCTCCTCTCCTTTCACTGTTACATACTCCTCTTCTTCTTCTTTCACGGCAATGTTCAGCCCCAGAGCTTCTTTCTCTGTCCAGCAGACCTCGTCAAAGGGGGAGTAGTTTAGCGAGCTCATGGTCAGGGATGTTAGCTAGCTAGCATTAGTGACTAGCCTAGTCTAAGTCAGTATCAATCTTAACAATGTAGTACATTTAACAAGCAAATCACGTTTAAGTTAACTAAGGACAAGTTGTGTTAAAAACAAATTAATATACAAATGATCAAAGGAGCTTCAATGCATCAGTTTAATGTTGGCTAGTAAGCTACCGAGGTGGCTGAAGTAGTTGCCATTTTGTTTTTAGGAAGAGTCCCGTTCAATAGATTATACGTCACGGTAAAAAAATTAACTGAAAGACTCAATCTCCACTGCTGACTGGAGTTGGTAAAGCAGTTATTCACGACATTGTTTACTCTGGCAAAAAATAATAATAATAATTTCAAAATGAGCAAGTACATTTCAAATGAGAAAATACATTTTCTCTAAGCCCTTAGACAATTCTTTCCTCATCACAAGATAAGATAATTACTTTTTTCATGCCCATGGGGGAATGTATTGTGTACGCACATATCAACATACAAAGGACATCAAGACAACTGCAGACAATAAACATGACAATAACAGATGAGCTTCTACTTTAGTCAAATTTACTGTAAAAAGCCTTTACATTTCTTACAAGGTGAACAGGCAGTGGCTCGGGTGGTTGTTGTACTTGATGATCTTTTTGACCTTCCTGTGACATCGGGTGGTGTAGGTGTCCTGGAGGGCAGGTAGTTGGACCCCGGTGATGCGTTGTGCAGACCTCACTACCCTCTGGAGAGCCTTGCAGTTGTGGGCGGTGAAGTTGCCGTACCAGGCGGTGATACAGCCCGACAGAATGCTCTCAATTGTGCATCTATAAAAGTTTGTGAGGATTTTAGGTGACAAGCCAAATTTCTTCAGCCTCCTGAGGTTGAAGAGGCACTGATGCCTTCTTCACCACACTGTGTCGGTGGACCATTTCAGTTTGTCCGTGATGTGTACGCCGAGGAACTTAACTTTCCACCTTCTCCACTGCTGTCCCGGCAATGTGGATGGGGGGGGTGCTCCCTCTGCTGTTTCCTGAAGTCCATGATTAACTCCTTTGTTTTGTTAAGGGAGAGGTTATTAAGATCATCAAGGACGTTAACCACCTGAGCCACGGCCTGTTCACACCGTTCTCATCCAGAAGCAGAGGTCAGTACAGGTGCATCAAAGCTGGGACTGAGAGACTGGAAAAACAGCTTCTATCAGACTGTTAAATAGCCATCACTAGCCGGCTACCACCCAGTTACTCAACCCTGCACTTTAGAGGCTGCTGCCCTATATACATAGACATGTAATCACTGGTCACTTTAATAATTTTTGCATACTGTTTTACTCACTACATATGTATATACTGAATTCTATTTTAGTCAATGCCACTCCGACATTGCTCGTCCTAATATTTATATATTCCTTAATTCCATTATTTTATTGTGTATTGTTGTTAATTGTTAGACACTACTGCACTGTTGGAGCTAGGAACACAAGCATTTAGTTAGACACTACTGCACTGTTGGAACACACGCATTTAGCTAGACCCGCAATAACATCTGCTAAATATGTGTATCTGACCAATCATTTTATTTTATATTCATTTCCCACTAAGCAAACAATGTCTGTACTTAACTCATTTATTATCTTGACATTCGTCAATAGTACTCATGAACGCAACTTTTTAAGTCAAACCATTTTTCATTTTATTTGTGTCCTGAAAAGAAAATGGTAAAATACTTTAATTGTGAGGGCTGGACATGCAGATAAATGAAAGTAGTGAAAAAACACAGAACTCTGGGACTGATGTTTTAAACCCTAGTAACTCCACTTGTCTTCGCTCTATCAACTGGGACTGATGTTTTAAAACCCTAGTAACTCCACTTGTCTTCGCTCTATCAACTGGGACTGATGTTTTAAACCCTAGTAACTCCACTGTCTTCGCTCTATCAACTGGGACTGATTTTTAAACCCTAGTAACTCCACTTGTCTTCGCTCTATCAACTGGGACTGATTTTTAAACCCTAGTAACTCCACCTGTCTTCGCTCTATCAACTGGGACTGATGTTTTAAACCCTAGTAACTCCACCTGTCTTCGCTCTATCAAACTGGGACTGATGTTTTAAACCCTAGTAACTCCACTTGTCTTCGCTTCTATTTCAACATGAATAGCACATGAAGCCTTTTCAACTGTCAAGTGTACACAAAGGAGGATGTATAATGCTTCCATGCAACGTTCTCTTTCAGCCTGCTCATAAGTGTTTAAAAAAAATATATATATTATGGAAATGTTCTGAAAACTGTTTTATTCATGTAGCGGTTTCATTCAGGTCTCTCTGTTTAACGAAATACTCTGTCTTTGGCAGGAGAGAGACCAGACTCGCACTCTGACAATTGTCCTTCAGGGGATCCAGACCGGAGAAGAGTCCTTCGGGGAACCAGACCCAGGGAAGAGTCCTTCGGGGGAACCAGACCCAGGGAAGATTCCTTCGAGGGAACCAGACCCAGGGAAGAGTCCTTCAGTGGAACCAGACTTAGGGAAGAGTCCTTCAGGGGAACCAGACCTAGAGACGGCCAAACCAGTAGGACGACACTGTTGCTCCCACTGTGGAAGGAGATTTACCAAGTTACACAACCTAAAAGAGCACGAGAGGACACACACAGGAGAAAAGCCTTTCCAATGTTCCAGTGTGGAAGGAGTTTTAGCCGGTTAGACAGCCTGAAAATGCATGAGCGAATTCACTCTGGAGAGAAGCCCTCACAATGCTCCTATTGTGTAATGAGTTTATCACGATCACAGGCCCTCAAAAGGCATGAGAGGACACACACAGGAGAAAAGCCTTTTCAATGCTCCCAGTGTGGAAATAGTTTTACGCTGTTGGCACACCTGAAATCACACTGAGAGGACACACACAGGAGAAAAGCCTTTCCAATGTTCCAGTGTGGAAAGAGTTTTACCCGGTTAAGGACCCTAATTAGGCATCAAGGAATACACAAAGAAGGAAGGAAGACCTTCCATTGCTCTCAGTGTGGAAAAGTTTACTGAGTTATGGGGCGTGAAAATACATGAGAGAATCACTCTACACACAAGAGAGAAGGCCTTTCCAATGCTCCCAATGTGGAAAGCGTTTTACCCAGTTAGGGAACCTGAATTTACATAAGATAATTCACTCCGAGATAAGCCTTACCACTGCTCTCAGTGTGGAAAGAGCTTTATCCGGTCATGCCATCTCAAAGAGCATGAGAAAACACACACAGGAGAAAAGCCCTTCCAATGTTCCAGTGTGGGAAGAGTTTTGCCCGGTTATGGAACCTAAAAGAGCACGAGAGGATAACACCAGGAGAAAAGCCCTACCACTGCTCTCATTGTGGAAAGACATTTTCCCGATTAAGGAACTGAAATCCATTACATTTCACACACTCTTATCCAGAGAGAATAACAATTGGTGCATTCACCTTAAGGTAGCTGGGTGAGACAACCACATATCACAGGCATAGTAAGTACATTTTCCCTTCGTAAAGTAGTTCTCAGCAAAGTCAGTGCTAGTAGGAAAAGACAAGTTCAGGTCAGATTTATTGAAGATACTCTTTGAAGAGGTAGGGTCATCGTGGTTTTCGGGAAGATGGGCTGGGACTCTGCTGTCCTGACATTAGGGTTCCGTTATTGGTGTGCCAGGACAGAGAATAACTTTGACTGGGTGATTGGGAGCTGGTGAGAGGACCAAGAGACCAGAGTTGGCATAACGCAGTGCTCGGGTTGGATGGGTTGTAGGTAGGGAGGGGCAGTTCCCTTGTATGCACCAGGGTCTTGAAGTGGATGTGAGCTTTGACAGGAAGCCAGTGGAGTGTGTGGAGGAGCGGGGTGATATGGGAGAACTTGGGGAGGTTGAACACCTGGCGGGCTGCGGCGTTCTGGATAAGTTGCATGGGAGCCCAGTCAACAGAGAGACAGGTGCCTGGATTAGGACCTGCACTGCTTCCTGTGTAGGTAGGTTTGTATTCTACGGATGTTGCAGAGCATGACCTGCAGATGAGTCACTGCTTTGATGTTTGCAGAGAATGACAGGTTCTTGCCAAGGTTCGTCGTTGCACACGAGAGAATAACGAAGCTGTGTGTCTCTTGTTTTTTGACTGAGAATTTGTGTTTTTGTTTATGCCACATGAAATCAAATTGTGTGAATGAAATCATACAAAAATACAAAAAAATGGCTACTTTTGTTTTAAAATGTTCTAATGTGCATTTTATTTTCATTAATAACAATTCTTGTAATTCCAAGRTGGCGTAGCAGTGCCGACGTGGTTTGTCGTCCTCTCGTTTACTTTTGTATTTTGTCTTTTTTGTATATATTTAAATGTATTTTCAATCTGTTTTCCATTTTTAAATTAAATATACCTTCCGTAAATATACCTTCCGGTAACCCGCCTCACCCAATGTGATACGGATTCACTATTTTTTTAGACCTTATAGCTAGAACCCCCATCAGAACCTAGCCATCAGAAGCTAACCAGCTAATTAGTTACTAGCTATTTAGTCATTGTTAACCACTGCTAGCGGTCTTTACCTTCTGCACAGACAACAACCCTTTTTTTTGCCTGGATAATACTTGCCAGCCTGCCAGTATCGGACTGTTTTCTCCACTACAACGCCGTATTCCTGCCGTAAACCCTGGACCATWACTCCTGATCATCACAGCTAGCTAGCTGCCACCGAGTGACCCAGCCCCGAAGCTAGCCCTGTGCCAGGCCCACCTCCCGGCCCGACTCTGTGATCACCCGGCTACTCAGTCATTGCCTCCCGGACTCTACCCCAACACGGCTAGAATCCACTACTCCACCGGATCCTTACYGTAAGCTCTGGACCTTTGCATCGGATCATCGCTGCTAGCTAGCTGCTACCGATTGGCTATAGTGGCTAACGCCCCTGCCCCGAAGCTAGCACCAGTTAGCCGCAAGCCAGGCGCATCTCCTGGCTAGCAAACTAAATGACCAGACCGGACACGTCGCGTGTGTAACCGATGTGAAATGGCTAGTTAGCGGTGGTGCGCGCTGATAGCGTTTCAATTGGTGACGTCACTCGCTCTGAGACCTTGAAGTAGTTGTTCCCCTTGCTTTGCAAGGGCCGTGGCTTTTGTGGCGTGATGGGTAACGATGCTTCGAGGGTGGCTGAGATTTCCATACCCAGCTACAACATTTTCCATCAAGATAGAACTGCCAAAGGGGGTGGAGTTAGTCTGCAGAGTGCTGTCATACTTTCCAGGTCTATGCCCAAACAGTTCGAGCTTCTAATTTTAAAAATGAATCTCCAGAAATAAGTCTCTTACTGTTGCCGCCTGTTATAGACCCCCCTCAGCTCCCAGCTGTGCCCTGGACACCATATGTGAATTGATTACCCCCTGTCTATCTTCAGAGTTCGTTCTGTTAGGTGACCTGAACTGGGATATGCTTAACACCCCRGCAGTCCTACAATCTAAGCTAGATGCTCTCAATCTCACACAAATTATCAAGGAACCTACCTGGTACAAACATGTAAACATGGGCACCCTCATAGATATCATCCTGACCAACCTGTCCTCTAAATACACCTCTGCTGT